>NC_056746.1:65930973-66230973 GCF_019279795.1 Protopterus annectens | reverse complement strand
ATTAGTCTGTACATTATTAATACAGTTCATTGTTCTCAATAATAATTAAGTAGTGGCAACTTTTGTAGTTATTTTTGAGAAAGATATTCGAACACTATATAATAAGGACTCTCAATTTAAATTTTATAATATAATAACCAAGACAATGACAGATGATTCACTTTCTAAAAATAATTACTGAAGTAGATTAGGGAGATGTATAGTCAGTTTAGAAAGTCAGCATAAATTTGGCATAGTGAGAGAACTTTGAAGAATGACAGTATTTATTACCTTAGTCCAAAATATTAAATTACCTGCATCTATCAAAAAGTTTGTGTCTTGACGCATAAGATGCTTGCAATCATACCTCTCGGCTGTTCAGATTTTCTCAGAAATTCCAGATTTTTGCCTCAGATTTTTGGTCCATTTTTCATAAAATTGTGGTTTTATGGTAAATTAGTAGCAAGTTATTAAAGACTAAAGTTAGAAAACAATGACAGACATTTGAGTTTCAGACTTCATATCCTTCAGAAAATCCATGCGAATGCAAAACCTGTTATTCTATTACCTTTCTAAGTTTGTAAGAGCAATATTTAAAAATGTTCCCTATTTTTGGCCCTTTGTCCTACTTATATTTATGGTTTTGTACATATTTCTTGTTCTAAGAGGTTGAGAAGTATGTTACTAACAGTAAATAATGTTTTCATGTGCAAACACCTATTGTGCATATTCAGGGTTGTAAACTGAAGCTTTACAAAATTGGTATTAAACCATCAACGTGTCTTAAAGTGGAAATACATGGATGTTAGAATTCATAGCATTTATAATTAGAAGAGATAGGTGCACAAGCATTTTGCATATGTTAAAAATTCAGAAGAACTTGTAGTAGCCAGTTAGTAGCCAGTTAGGTGAATCCTAACTATTCATCATTCTTGACAAGGCTAATTCTTTCTTTTCAATAAGTTATGTTTGATTAGCTACTGTCTACCCTAACTTCTTCCCAAATACGCCATCCATAAATCATCAGTGTCTAGTTCAATAGTTCTCCCTCAAATGTCTGGAAGTGCCTTGTATAGATGCAGGCAGCTAGAGTTGACATTTTTCCCTGTAAAAGCACCCTTGTACTTTCACCAATAACTAGCTCCACCCAGGTAACTAGTTTGCACAGTGAAAAACACTGCCTCCAGAGGAGTGAAACAGATACACCTGCTTTTACTCTGTATTCTCACCACCACCATCTAATCAATAAAAAAGGAATTGTTGTCATGGATATGAACTAACCTACTATCTTCATTAACAGCTTAGTGGATATGGGTGTCTTGATACAAGGCAGAAATTGCCTCATGATTATGGACAACCAGCTTTTTATCAAACTAACTGATAAGTTGTGTGACAGATATATTTACAAAATGTCACTGGAGGCAGACCTGTCATAGAAAAGCGCTCCTAATGTCAATCAGGTTGTCAGCAGTACACACACAGCATGAAGCAAACACATAGACCCACATATGCTGAAGCACTTAAATGTAACCTTCTTAAATCCCAAAAACCTCCCAGATGAACCACACATAACAAATAACCTCAGCAGTCCCAGATATAGTCTTTCAAAACAACACCCAGATCAACACATACAGCCACATCTATGGAGCCTCTACTTGTAAACCCATAAGGCAAGCCACCACACAACCCAACTTCAATGGTATCAACTCTCACTCACCCACAAACTAGTAAACCATCCTCTAAATGTCCCATCCCTCCAGAATCTACTCCAACCCCCATCAGACCACTAAGATCCAGCAACAAAAATCACTTGCAGATCACTAAAGCCAATAACTCTGCTGGTGAAGCACTATTCTCTTGCACCATAGCCAAATTATGGAACTCTCTCCCACCCACAATTACCTTCGTACCATCTTTCACCCACTTCAAAACTTTACTAAAAGTGCACCTAAAAACATGCTGGCTATGCCCTTGCAACTCCCACTCTAATATCACCCACCCCATCCAACCACTACCTTTCTTTCCACTCTACTAACTACCTTGATTATAGCAAACTCAGATGCTCATAAGCCTAGTTCTTATTATACAGCAGGAACTTCTTATTGTAACATTTGTTAATGTCTGTTATGTACTTCACAGATAATGATTCTAGTTGTCTACTGATGTACTATGTTCTTCATCTGTAAATATGTTGTAAGTAATTGCTATGTTAAATTGTTAATCGCTAAGTAATCCAATGTAACTACTGTCTGTTTATTTTAACTGTGGAGCTTTTCTCCCCAGGCCTCCACTGAAAATGGAACTACGTCCAGTCGGACACTCCCGGTCAACAAATGTAAATAAATAAATAAATAAATAAAATTCTGGTCATTGGAGACTCCATTGCGAGAGACACTGATGTCCCTCTCATCAGGCTGAGCAAGAAGAATGTTACAGTTGGTTGTTTATCAGAGAGCAGGTTTTGCCATATACTCCTTCCCTCATGTCATTGTACCACATGTACTGTTATAAATCAGTTATAGTCCATGCAGGTGTAATGACCTGAGACATACCTCCCTAGACTATATGAAGAGAGACATCATGGAGCTGTCAGAATATGGGTCCCAGGCTGGTATGAGCTTAGCACTGAGCAGCATTCGGCCTTTTCCTCAGATGATGCCACAATATGAACAGAAGATGAAGATGACTGACTTTAATAACTGGCTTAGTTTCTAGTGTCAGTCTAAGGAGAAGAAATATCTGTCAGCATGCAAGTAGATGGTCAATAGACAACCCTGCTTTGCCAGTGATAGTCTGCACCTCTCCCCTCTAGGCTTTTGTATATTAGTTAAAACATTGTCCTTCCCCATAGTGCCTTTTTAGTCAATGCTAAATGGAAAATACTACTAACATAACAAATCAAAACCAAGAAAATCTGATCAATGCTAAGGGCCTAAACAAGAAACTCCACTCCCTACAAGATGTCCTCACCCTAGAGAATGCTGATGGCTGTAAAATTACTGAGACATGAATTAAACCACAGAGAGCACCCTGGCAATGCAAGGCTATAATGCCTTCCATACATTTAGACCAGCTACTAAACAGGCAGGGACTAAAGCGCAGGTGTTGCAATTTACATCAAAAACAAATATACTTCAAGGCTGGTCAAAAATGACGATGCACTTGAGTTTCTCCAAGTTCAAATGACCATAGGAAAAATCCCATACTACTTCCTTGCAAGATGCAGGTCCCCCTGTATGACCCAGGAAACCCAAAGCATATATTTAAGTTTACTGGTAACACTCACCATCCAGCCCAATATCATATTCATGGGCAGCTTTAATTACCTCATTATTAACTGGAAGTCATATGACACCAAATGTGTAGGCACAGAAATTCCTGGATTTTGTAAACACAAACTCCCTAGATCAGACTGTCAATACACTGCCCAGGGGAGCAAACATACTGGATCTAGTCCTCATTAATATGGGAGAGTACTGCATACCCTCTAGTGAAATGTTTTCTCTGGTAAGATCAGACCAGAAAATGGTCTCCTTTGAAGTAAAAGTAAAATCCAGAACCCGAGCTAACCTCTGTAATGTTCAGAATCTACATTAAGGTTAACGTCCTACTATTATGAGATAACTGGTTAAATTGCAAGCTTGACTAACCCCTGAGAACACTGCTGCCATCACTACTCGGAACTGTTCAAAGAAACCATATACAAGCATGTTTATAGCTGCACTGAGGCAGCTGTACTCACCAGGAATAAGTACAGAACTAACTAAAAAAAATGCACTCTGTGAAATCACAGCATCAGTAGGCTGTATGACAGAAGGAAAAAATATCATGCAAAAATTATGAGGTGTATCACTCAGCAGGACAGAAGTGTTCTCATCAAATTGGACAAACAACTCAAAGACAAATAAAGTCTACCAAAGCCAAAGTTGAGGTAAATTTGTCCTCCAAGGCTAAGGATAGATACACAGCATTCTTTACCTATGTCCACAAATCCAAAGGCAATGAACAATTGTATGCAGAGTTCATTGTTCATGGAACCACCTATACTGAGTCAGAAGATATAGTAAACCTACTGGCAGACAAATTAATCTCTAACTTTACTCCTTTCTCTCTGTTCCAGACTTCCTTCAGGAAATACTTTCAAAGATAACTCCTCCTACTATCACTAGGGAACAGGTTGTTAGTGTTCTGTTTAAGGCCTAGAACATTGCATCGATGGGCCCTGATTGTATCCTTGGCTGTCTTCTAAATAGGATGAAACATAACCTTTCAGATTGTCTGGAATCACTATTTAACTGTAGCCTCCAAACAGGCTTCATGCCTCTCAAATGGAGAACAGCAACCATCATCCCTCTGCATGAAGCTCACCTATCCCGAGGCCCTTGAAAATACCAACCCATAAGTCTCACTTGTTTCATATGCAAAACCATGGAAAGAATTATCATGAAAATGATCGGTAATGACATACGAAATCTCTAGACACCAGACCCAACCCAGTTTGGTTCTGTCAAGGGCAGGTCATGCCTACTCAGCCTGGTAGACTTCAATGAGAAAGCCACCAAAGCAATGGGTAAAAAAGGGTAAAAAAGGGTAAAAAAGGGTAAAACAGTTTACACTGCCTTCCTTTCCTGGCTAAAGCATTTAACACAATAAGGCCACTCAGGCATTGTTAAGAAACTCAACAGGTGAGGTCTAAACCCTTATGTTACCTGGTTGATAGCCATCTAGTCTACAGACAGACCCCAACAAGTTAGAACTGGGAAGTCCCTCTCTACAAAGTGGGCAGTTATTAGTGGATTCCTTCAGGAATTGGTTGTAGAACCACTCCTTTTTGGCATCTACTTCTCTAAAGTTAAATCCAACATCAATGGTCTCTGGTTGACCAAATTTGCAGATCACTCAAATAAGGAGGAGTCATATAATCCAACACTGACACTAATGTTTTCCAAGAAAGGCTGACACAGTCAAATTACTGGTGTCAGAGTCATGGACTAAAACTAAATGCCAAGAAGTGCATCATAGTATTCACTTGTACAGCTTTCTATGTTGGAAAAAACTGAGAGGCAGCTAAAAAAAAAAAAGAAATATAAAATATACTAGCACAACTACAACATCTTAAAATGTAACCAGAGCAATGCCTTATATAGACACTACAAAATGTTTTGGGTTGAAGCAATTTTCATTCATCATATTGGAGAAAATTCTCACGAACCCAAGTGGTGGTCCATGGAAAGACTACATAAAGATGAGGGAGCTTATATGGCAAATAAGATTAAATGCAACTAATTTTCCAGGAATTAATGATACCAATTCAATATCACCAGTTCTGAAGCAAAAAGCCAATAAAGTATAGTGGGAATAAATACCCTGCTATTACAGATAAAGTTCATCATACGTTTGTACATTCCTGTTTTTTTTTTATACAGTACATATACATTTTTAAGCTGATTTTAAAGTCTGTTTGGACATACATTTCACTATTTTAATAATTGTGCGCCAAATGGTTTTTATTATTCAAATTCTTTGTTCTTATATCTGTATTTATAATTTATTTTACTTTTAAACAATTCCTTTACTAAGTATGGGTGTATTTTTTCAAAGGGTTCTTTAAGACTTCATCATTAATCGATTGTTTACTTGAGAATTAAATAATTGCCTCCATTATATAAATGCTCTTTGAACTGTTGCGTTTTATTCTTAAAATTTCTGCTTAGTGCTGTGGATGAAATGCTAACTGTGAATTCAAAACCTTACATAAAATTCTACTTGTGGTATTATTTATATCAGTGCTGTGTGCCATCCTGTCTGGAGTCGGTATCCACTTTTTTCTAGTGGAACATTTGCTGTCATTACATTTGTTGGTAACTTGTTACAGATTTTAGAAAAAAAAAGCAACAAACTGAGAGTTTATTCAGAATGTAATAGACCAAAGGGGACTTATAGATGTGGAACATGCAAACAGTGTCCTTATGTGGTTAATAACGACAGTATAAGTCTTCCTATTGATGGATGAGTGTTGAAATGCTACAAATGGTTTAATTGTTTGAGTAAAGGGGTAGTATACTTGGCATCTTGTAAGATATGTTTATTATATGATGTGATTTTATTGAAGCCCCTGACATTATTAGCATTTGAGCAGGCACTGTGATAGGTTGGGTTATAGGAGGAAAGGATGCAAAGGCTTATATTAGGATGTACATATAACGTTGGTCCTTTTATTATAAAATATGCAATGAATTTATCTGTAATTGTTCTGATGAAATCTTTATGGGAATGTATATTAAAAAACTTTACTGTGGTTAATGTGATTTACTACTGTTTACCCCCGTGGCGTGGGTTTTGTTTTTGGAGGTATTGTTTGCTTTCTACTTTCATAATGCCTATCTGTCAGGTCTTATAAGTGATGCAGAAGAACACTTTATTGCTTCTTCTTGCATACATCATATACGTGTGTGTGTGTGTGTGTGTGTGTGTGGGTGTGTATGTATATGCTTTTTTTTATTTTTATTTCATTTTAAATGTGTGTGCGTATGTTTGTGTGTATGTGTATATCTATATCTATATCTATATATATATATATATATATATATATATATATATATATATATATATATATATATATATATATGGGTCCACTATAGAATTTAGAAATTCCACAGTCCCGACATTCTAAATACTGATACTCAGAACCTCAAGATTGTTGAATCTCAAAATTAATAAAAAAATAAACAGACAAGAACACATCAAAAAACATGTTTTTATACCCCCCACACCCCCTGCAACTTAAATATACTAACTCTGAGCTCATGCTACAGTGAAGAGAACAGTAACACTCCCAGTCTGCACTGTATGGCGATCTCCAGTTACAGGTTTTGAGATTTCACAATCTCACAATCTCAAGGCTCTGAGCATCGGTATTTAGAACATTGAGATTGTGTACTTTCGAAATTCTATAGTGTACACATATATATATATATATATATATATATATATATATATATATATATATATATATATATATACATACAGAGAGAGAGCAAGAGAGATTCTCTATGGAAAATGTGGAATATGTATTTGCTTGTAAAATGTGACTTCTGTCTTAAAAATTCTCACAATAGTGATGTAACTGATTATATTGAGGTAGTGGAAAGCTAATGATCTTTTAGTCTATATACTGGACTTCAGCAAGGGAACAGGCAATTACACAGTTAGTTTCTCTAGTGGGAAAATTATCATGGGTTAGAGGACGAGTTTGCCTGAAGATTGATGATTCCTGGAGTTGGGTAGTCCATTGTGGCCATATGTTTAGTGTGACCTGCAACAACATCAAGTGCAGTGCTGTAATGAAAGCCTTGCTGAGCCCTGCACTTGGGAATCTGTAACCTGTTTGCTGGAAGGGCTGTGTACAACTGAGCCGGTATGGAATAACTTTGAAGTTACTGAAGACTGAGAACTTGCATGTATGTTATTGTGCAACTAATGTACCTATTTTGGATATTAACTGTACAACATCAAATTTGGTTATTTTCATTTTATCTTTAAAAATAAACCTATACTGCATATCTTCGCTTTCAGTGTAGTTAAAAAGTTCACACTGGTGAAGAACATGGGCGACTCACTAAGGAATTGCTGTGTAACTGTTTTTCACTATTCCAGTGCTGAGGGCTTAACCTGTTTGAGCAACATGTTCCTGTAGACTTTGTGAAGTTAGAAATCTGTTTTCATAAAAAAATTTACATTTTTCTGATCTGCCATGATTTTGGAAGTGCACTGTTTGTGAACCCATATGCCGAAAGTCTAAAACAGTAGTGTACAAAAACCTCAGTTTTGTTCAGCAAATAATTTAAACCAGCACTCTGCATATCCCACAACAAACTGATTTAACTAACTATGTAGATATATACTGAATGCGATAATGCACCCCGCGCCCCCAAACCTTACCGGGTAAGAGTTGCAGACCTTGATCTAGAAAGTGTGAAAACTCCTGGTACTGCTTGCTGCTCGAATCCATGAAACACAGGTAACAAACTGTTTTCATTATAAAACTGAGTGATTGATGTTTGCACTCTTCTCTGACTAGAGTTTTGTTTATCTGCTGTATTTCTTAAAATACCTACAGCCTACAACCATGAAGGATCTACAGAAACCAATGGAAGCTAAGGCACAGGCTAATCTTTACTTTTTCAGCTGCATCTACAAGTAGGACAGGCTAATGTTTTTTACTGTCCTCAGAACTGTACTTGACATCATACCTCTCAACATCTTAGAGCAAGAAATCTGGACAAAGCCATAAATAACAAAACCCAGTACACCTATCTTAACAAATATATACAAATAGAAGTTTCAATGCCTAAGGTATGTACCATTGACCTTTCAGTATGTACAAAGCATGTCGGATTAATTACCTCATGTACACCAGGAGGCTTAATCACTCTGAACTATAACTGCAAAAGTGTTTCTGCTCATTCAACTACACTCCTGTGATCACCCACTCTAAGAAACCTAGGTAACTATTCCAGACTGCAACATACGAACATTCTACCCTGGTTATACACAACATTACCTGTACATAGGAAATTGTCCTGGCCCTTACCCTTAATAGCATATGTATGTTCCGTAATAAAACAGTATCCCGCTTACCAGATGCAGGACCATGGCCTTGGACAACTGCTGATGGATCTGTAAAAAGCTGAGGGTGAGATAATTTCAGTACCACCGCATGTTGCAACACAAGGTAATACCTGCATATATCTCACATGTACAGCAGCTACTGTGTTACTTGATGTATTGCTGACATACTGAGTATGAGTGTACAACTGAGCTACCCCCCCCCCACAGCACATATACCTGACACTCATGTAAAGGTATCTACAGCCTAACAGAATGACTGCTTCAGCATTACAATGGTGATCACAGTAAGCTTACCTGCAGACTCCTCTGCTGTGGACACTGTGGCACCCACTTCCATGATGTATGGTGCGATGGATGACTGAGAGATGTCATGTGTTCCTAGGTTCGCCAGGAATTCCTCAGTGGCTCTGAGTGGTTGTTCCATTGCAAGCCTCCACCAGTGATGGCACAATCCCTGGCTACATCAGCTCCCTTTCATCATGCAGCATCATATCTGTAGTGCAGTGTTGAACCTGCTCATATGTCCTGTTCTGCTGGCCAGTCTAATTCACATCCTGGACAAGATCAGCCCACAATGCAGCCCGCTGTTCCCTGTTAGGCCTCCATCTGGATAGGAGGATGTGATGATGCTGCTGTAGTCCTTGAAGTATAAGTTTATTCTCTGCATCTGAGAAGGGGGCATGCCTTCTGTGATACATTAGTCCTGAAACACACCAAAGGGGAAACACATTACAGGATCAAATGCATGGATGTCCACTATGTACAGATACAGCAAGAACAAAATGTCTGGCACTATCCACTGCTTGCTCACACATGTTATACCCAATGGTGTGACAACATACTACTTGTGTGGATAGAACCAAGATAGTATCATTACTGAGGTAGTTCCCTGTGTGCCATTTGAGATTCTGCTATATGATCATTCACCCAACACTCTGGTCCACTGTGGTGTGTCCCCTAATGCCAACCACACAATAATATGTCATAAGACCAGTACCAGACAAATAGAAGCGTGCTATTATGACCACTATATTGGGACAGTCTAACAACACCACTGTACCACAATGACAAAAGACAATGCAATCCTGATATATTGTATGTCCAATCTATGTGTAAGACAGCAGGGTACCAATGATGTCATTACCACAGGTCAAATACAGGCTTACTGCTGTGCTCCCTATTACCCATACCTCTATGCTCCCATCTGCATCCTATTATACACAAAACACAGTTACGTACCTTGTGGAGTGCAGTACTCCTCTGTTGAAATGTGCTACTAGTGCTGTTTGCAAAGATGTACTCTGTGAGGAAAGTCTCATACAGAATGTATTCCCATAGCCATCTGCTTGCATTTCAACATGCTTCTCATTAGCAGGTAATTGCCTCTAAACTAATATGTGACTTTGATATACTAATTGCAGCCAAAACAACTGAGTTGCAATATCATTAGCCAATGACATGCAACCACTGTGCAATATATAAGGCCTTCATGTAAAACAGGGCCCCTTTCTTAGCTATTGAGGTGGACATTATTGAGGTGAGGAGAATACATCATTGCAGAGGGTAGGTCTGTAGCAGAAACCTTTACATACAGCTCTGTGTATCACAGGCTGCAGCAGCTGCTGCAGATAATAGACATAAGCAGCGAGTGTAAACACTTTGGAGGACAACAAGCTGTAGGTGTATCTGTGTCAGCTGTGTCAGCCTTGTTGTAGAGGTAAAGCCATGGTGAGTGTAGCCTTTACACTCCAACTACAGCATGTGTTTAAGGTATGCATGTTAGGCAGCTGTGTTAATAACAGAGTAATAGGCGACATATAATAATGCTATAGGATATGTGATGTGTGTCCCTAACTGCAAGCCTATGGCTTCTATCAGTGAAAGCAGTTATTTAATGTGCAATGCTTTGTGTGGATAATGAGTGCATGAGTTATTCATTAGTTGCTGTCTTCACAATAATATAATTGAAATGCAGCACAACACTGGATTTGAACCCAGGACGGACTGTGTGTGGTAAATAATACATTCTATTTAAAAATTTCAGTCATATCCATATTTAAATTCCTCACATCTTTAAAACCTTCCATAATTCATATCTATAATCTTTTTTCTGTAATATTGTAGTTTTTTACATTAAAAAATGTGTTCACGTTTCAAAATCACCACAGTATGAACAGACTGTATCCTTTATGCTTTATATGGCATATTCACCTTTACTCCTAATTTTGTATAGTCAACCTCCCCAAAAAATCTTGACACTCTGTATTTCCCATGCATCTCTCCATTCTTACAGTGATAGCATTCCATTTCTCTATATTTAATGCCTTCCATGGATATATCCTATAACACTTTTCCATAATCTTATTATGCCACTCTTTTCTTTCCTTTTCAATTTCTTTCGCATTTATTTTCCACAATATAATCTTAGCTTGATAATTATCCATTCCTTTATTACAGCAAAGCCTCCTTTTTTTGAAATTAAAAAAAAAAAAAACAGATCGTTTTATATTTCAAACTTAATATTTTTGTTAAGAAAGAAACCTCATTGTCCTTTAAACATTTCGTTACTCTATAGAAGTTTATTGACACCATATACTCTATAGGATTTATTAGCCCCAAACCTCCTTTGTATTTTCTTACATATAAAACCCCTATTTTCACCAGGTTCAATCTCAATCCCCAAATAAAAGAAAATATTATGTATTTCTTTCTCTAAGTTCAGTGGAACACTAAAAGCACCAGCTAAATAAATAATTTTGGCTAACAGTATGGAATTAATTGAATGAACATTCTTTTTAAAGCCTAAAATGCTTTCAAAACACATACATGTGTTTCATTTTTTTTCCATTTTCTTTATCCATATAGAATCTATAATCACTAGTTTTTCAAAGTTTATTCCAAGGATCTTATTTTTTTCCATATTAAATTTAATTCCACCAATCCTCCCCTCAAATCCTAAACCTTGACTTTTGTCTTTGTTTATTTAATACAAACCCTATAACCTGAATAATCTCCCTCATTTGTTTTATCACTGCATTCATAATTACCCCATCTTTCGTAATAATGATAGTATCATCAGCATAATTTAATAAAAACAGGCATTTTTATCCTTTCATTTGAAATATAACACATTTTGTCCATTTCTCTATTCATATATGTGAATATTACATTCATTAATACAACAAATAATATTCCACTCATTGGACAACCTCTAACTGTATGTCTTCACTTAACCATCTGTTTAGCATAACCATCACTATATTAAACTTATATGCTGACACACAAACATGTTTAATCTTCATACTTATGTTGTATACTTCAAATATATCCCATAATATTGAATGATGAATCAAATCAAAAGCTTTACTTAAATCTGCTACCACCACTTTTGCCTTAACATTTCAAGATACTGTATCTTCCACTAATTCCCTAATTACTAACAATAAATCTTGAACCCTTTTTTCTTTACTATTGAATATGTTTTAATTTACAACTTTACATACTTTCTCTTCCATTCTTTTTTTATAATTTTTGTAAAAGTGGTATACTATGCATTATTTAATACAACTGGTCCACAGATCTGAATGTCACTTTTCTAACCTTTTTTCCATATAAATCTAATGATGCCAATACATAACTCTTTATACATAAAACCTTTATTTAACCATTCATTTAATACCTTTATGAACCATTTTTGTTTCTCTATGGTCAGTTTTTGTGCATCCTATATTCTAATCCATCAGGTCCTCCAGCTGAATCTAAATTAATTACTTTTAACACCTGTTCCAATTCACCTCATTTTATTTTCTTTACTAAGGGCCGGATTCACAATGGCTTGCACGGAGTCTAAGAGTAGAGTAAGACTCCATGCAGCCATCATGTCCGACGAGCGATCCAGGAACAGCCTGCAGGGGCATGCAAGAGAGCTCCTAAAACGGCTCTTACACGGACAGGGCTGGGATATGTAAATTACCTCAATTGCAGGCAAAAGGCATGCAAATGAGGTAGATTTAGGATTCAGGAAACCCGAACCTGTCCGAGTAAGAGCAGTGTTATTTGGAGAAATGTACTCACTTGACAATTGAGTACCATTCTGCAAATAGCAAAACGGAGCCATGACAGCTCCAAATAAAGGTTGCATCCAGTGCAGGAAGCATGCCAATGGCCAAATATAGGGCCAATGGAAATTTTTCCTGATGCAATATGAAAAAAAAAATATATTTTTTTTTTCTCTGATTTCCGATATTTAAGCGTAGCGCAGTGCCGCACAAACAGGCTGCGCTCTAAAATCCAAAAAACTAAAAATTAAAACCCACAAATGTGGATCTTATTTAAATTGTTAATGTACAATGCAAGGGAATGGCAGGCTGGAGACAACATGGCCACCGATTAGAGGTTGCTAAGGGGGTAAGCTCAGTCTAAGAGATGTAACCAAGCATTAGTAGGCAATCCTATATAAATGAGTGTTAGGATAGTGAATCGCAAGTTTACATAGCAAATGAGCACAGTCAGTGGAGTGTAGGAGTAGGATAAGGGGAGTAACAGAGTAGACAATAGGTGACATCACGAGGGGGGTATGTATGAAAGAAGTGAAGCTCATTGGAGCAGAGTGGCATGTGTCAGCTGTCATTTACACATCATGGAAAGAGGTCTGTCAACAGGTAGGCTAGGGAAAGGCAAGAAATGGAAGGTGTATGCTGTGGATAACACCAAAGTTTCTTGCTGAGTGGGTATGCATGCGTGTTCGCATCTGTAAACCTGAGTAAGACAGAGTGCACGCGTGTAAGCATGAGTGCATGCGTTTAAGCCAGAATAAGCATGTATAAGGCTGATTAAAGAGTTGTAAGCGCGTTTGCGCTGGTGCGTGTGCGTTTTAACCCGAATAAGCAAGTTTTAGTCCATGTAAGCATGTGTGCGCGCGTTAGCTGGTGTGTACATGTTTGCTCTTGTGTGCGCGGCGCTCCCCCCTGAGGAAACAGAAAGGAAAAAGGAAGCACAACAAATAGTAGGAAGTAACCAGGGAGTACTAGCAGAGCTAGCAGGTGAAAACAATCAGAATCAGGCAAATACACAGGCAGTACACTAGCCCAGCCCAGCCTAGCACTTAAAACTCTGCAAACAACAGTCCATTATGTTTCGCACAACAGACACTGCAGTAAGCTAATAGAAGTGAAAACTGAAAAAGCTTTACTGAGACAAAGAAATGTTAGGGGCTGCCATTGCTGTTATAAGGTGACATATGCAACATGCTGAGGGTGGTGACAATGGAAATGCTGCTGGACAACCCACAGTGAGGAGACAGAGAAGAGTGTACAGGCCCAGGGTAACCTACCAGGGGCTACATGAGCTGGAGATAGTGGAGCACTATAGAGTGGACAGAGACCTCCTGCAGCAAATTGTTGAGCTGTGCAGGCCACGCCTCACACACAGAACCAACAGAGGGGAACCCATCCCAGTGGAAACCAAGGTATGTGTTGGCCTAAGAATATTAGCAACAGGTACCTTCCAAAGACCAACTGGTGATATGATGGGGATATCACAGGCATCAGCATCCAGGGTACTGCACCAGTTCCTGGATGCCATGTCAGCACATGTCGGTGATCATGTATATTTCTCCAATTCCCGTGAGGTATTGGCCAGAAATATGCATCTCTTCCAGTAAATAGCAGAATACCCTGAGGTAGTGGGTGCAATAGATTGCACGCACATACGCATCAAAGCACCAGCCGGCGAGTGGGGTAGGTTCTACTTCAACCGCAAGGGCTTCCCCTCCATCAACTGCCAGGTCATGTGTGATGCCCAGGGCATAAAACTGAATGTGTGTGCAGGCTGCCCTGGAATCTACCATGATTCCCATATCTGGCATCTGACACAGCTCTACCAGACATTTGCCATTGGGGACATCCCACATGGTCACCTAGTGGGGGATACTGGCTATGCACTGGAGCCATGGCTGATGACACCCTTCAGAAACGCACACACACCTGAACAGGAATGCCATAATGAGGCACATGCACAAACACATAATGTAATAGAGCGTGTGTTTGGGCTGCTCGATTCATAGTTCCGGTGCCTGGGCACATCTGGTGGAGCCTTGCAGTACTCACCAACTGCATGTACCCAAATTGTCATGGTATGTGCTATGCTACATAATATGATCCTGTGAAAACAGCTGCAGCAGGACCAGCATAGGCCTGGGCCTAACAGCCCCCCACCATTGCCAAGGCCATCACAGGCAGAGCATGACTCAGAGGAGGAACAACCTGAGCCTGCCCCAGTAGGCAGAAGGAGGCATGCCCAGTATGCTTTGGCCTTGGTATAGAGGCAACACATAGCACATACACTGGCTCAGTAGGGACTCTGGAAATGATACCTCTCTCTGACTCGCACATATAGTAAAAGGGATGCCTAAGTTGACACTACCTGCTTTCAAATATGTACAGGGAGTGTAGTATATGCATCCGACATAGGCAGCCCTGCAGCACCACCTAAGGCATGATTGCCATGTGTTAAGCAATATAAAGCAGTGCTAAACAGCATTTACCACCATGTAGTATATGCAAGCAAAATCGCACACACCAACTAGCACAACTGTGGTCAATGTTGAGTAATATTGGGCAACGTCCAGCAATGTTGGTGACTATTGAGCAATGTCGGACAAGCCTGGTCTAAGTAGGGCATAGCTGAACAAAAGCCAACATGCTCATATTTGCTTAACTGGCCTTTAAGCAGTCTGGTCTGCTCAGTATGAAAATATAAAGCAGTGATGGGCTTCAAACCCAGGATACTGTGCACTATAGTCAAAGTACTGAACCACTAAACCATGACAGGATTGCAGTGGCCAGCCTGTATGAAGGAATGTTGATAAGTCTATGCAAAGTATCTCATGGAAACCCTGCAGGCACAGCATAATCCCTGTCGAGTTATGACACAAAGGTGAGTCCTGCAGTAAGAACAGAACCTGACTTCCAACACACACAGTATAAATGTTAATATTGGTCATGTTCACACACATCAACAAATGCAGTGGACCTCAGATAGCTACATACTGAAAGGTCACACTGGGCATGCTCACACACTTGAATAAATGAGACAAATGTCAGGCAACAAAACACGGAAAGCCTGAACTGGGCATGCTCACACACTTAGGCCATGTCTGAGTACAGCAGTGGGCCACGCATATCTGGCAGTTGCATGTGTTAACCCAGGAACCTGTCACTATCCAGCAATCCGCCCTGTGCACACAGTTATATGACAACAGACACATCTATAATATAGTGGAACCCTGTCATAATCAAATATGTTCTGCAGATACCGAAGTTGTTCATAGAAACTGGTAAAGCAAAGACGATAAAGACCTGCAAACAGTATCAGCAATAAACATTGTGCATCCTGAACATTAGCATAGGTTCAGCGGTCGATACTAGGCTATCTGCCCTAGGGCATGTACAAGCGTAGCCAGAGTGTGTTTGGCATTCACAACCCTGTCAGATTACTACACTGTGTGTGTGAATAGTAGGTCACACAAGCTAGCCCATGTATGTTTAGGCTAGTATGCCTCTGTCTAGCAGGGACACAGAAGATATCGCAGGGGTAAACATACAATCACCCATACAGTCGTCAAGATATCTCCTGTAGGTGGTCAGTGGGTGGCTCTGCCTATGTGAAACTGGGATTACAATCTGGAGTGAGTGGAGCCTCTGGGATAAGAATCTGTCCCTCCAGCATGTCCTATTAACATCTGTGCTGAGGTATACGTCCCTGGAGTGTGTAGCTCCAAGGGAGTTGGATATCCTGAGGTGGAGCATGTCCAGTAATTCGGGGTTGGGTATATCTGTAAACAACAGGCACACATCATATCCAAGTAGGTGGTAAGCGACTGAGTAGAGCTGGAGTTACTGCATCCGAACTGTGCAGGGCATCCGTGTGAGTCCCTAGATCTGCTTGGTGAGGAACTTCTGTGGCCAGTACAGTTGCTGCCGGTGTCGGGTAAGGTATACCCCAAATGTGGCATTGTAACCAAGCATGATTGTGATGAGTATAGGCGCACAATGACCTCACTCGATCTAGAGTGAAACCATATGGGATAAGGTGGCCCATATAGAAGGTGTGTCCAACCACTTTGGCAACGTGAATGTCAAAGGCGGCAGTACAAACAAGTCATGTCCCCAAACCCCTAACAACTCCTACCATATGTAATGGAGTACTACCTATGTGGTAATGTGTGGGCATGTTGTTATTCCCAAAGGGGATGACTATGCAACTAATGGCATTTAGCTGTAGGCCATGGCTCAGGCACCAGTCATCCATCTCTGTGAGACCCTGTTTGAGTATGCATGTGGCAGCTGGAGAGTTGATCATGGCACCCAGTTTGCAGTCAAGTGCGAACATGTTCAGCCATATTCCCCCTTTGGTAGCCTGTACGTCAGACAAATATATACTGAACAAGACAGGTCCCAGGACCGAGCCGTGTGGGATGCCAAGTGTAACTGGTGTATAGTCAGACATGGCACCTGCAATTCTGACCATATGGGTGCTATCCCTGATCCATGTAGCAATCCATCGTGTGAGATATGTGTCCATATCGATGCTGGTGAGCCTATGCATAATGGCCCAGTGGGTTATTGTGTTGAAGGGTTTTGCAAGGTTCAGGTAGGCTGTGTGGACAACCGTCCCTATGTCGATGGACCTGTTAACTGTTTAAAGAATACAAACAGGTTCAAGAGGCAAGATCTGCCCAGAACAATGCTGAAATGTGTAGGACACAGTGCCTGTAGGTTCCCGATGTCTATGTGTATGAGTCCCATGACAGTACGCTCCATAACTTTGCAGAACAGGCTAGTTAGGCTTATAGGGCAATATTGTCTGTGGTCCATTGTGGCACCAACTCTGTGGAGTGGGACCACTGTCACTGTATGCCATTCCTTGGATACATATCCTGTAGTAACTCCGATATTGAACAGTGATGTAATGTGAGGGTTACGTCTGTCATGAAGCTCATGTAAGATGCAGGCCGGGACACCGTCTGGTCCCATTGATACTGTGATGTACGCTGTGGGGAAGGCAGCACTCACCTGTTACTGTGTGATGTCAGGGAGGTTATACTCTGTTGGGATGGATAGTTGCTCCTTAGGGGGGATAGGGGGAGACATCTGCACTAACCTGTTTGGCAGGATGTTGGCAATGCCAGTGGGTTCAGGGTAAGTTTAGTCAGTATGCAGTAACTCACAGCATATCAGTGAGTGTCCACCCAGGTTCCTGACATAACTGAAGAAGGTTGTGTGATAGTCCTACATGTCTGGTGCAATTGTCTGGTAGAAGTAGCCCTTAGAAAAGTTCATGAGTGATCGTAGCTGTCTGCTAGTACAGATCACAGATGCCTTCCCAGTCTGGGATTGTGCTCTATCATGTAGTAGCTTCCTCCTGATGTTGTACAGTTTATTAATAGCTGGGGTCTACCAGACAGGTCCCCTGCCATTGGAGAAGTGAGTCCTGTTGTTATTTGGGATAGCACAATCCATGCAGTCCACTGGGTGTCCATAGAATGTGTATGTAAATGATCCAGCAGTGTGAGCCATATTTGCCACTGTCTCAGGGTCTCTGAAGGATACCACCTTGCTTTGGTGAAGTGAGACGTTGGCTCATGAGAAGTTCACCAAGATTACAAAGGATGGGTGTGTGGAGGGTATATGTATGTCTAGTGAGATACATGTATGTTCTGACCTTACCAATGAGGGGTATATCGCTGGTGTGGAACATAGAGTCCCCATGTTGGTGATGATCAGGTCCAATATGTATTCCCCCTTGTGGCTGTTTTGACTGGTTGTGCCATAACATATGAGTCTAAAAATTGTAGCGACTGTTGGGTGAGGGTGTTGGGGCTTGAGTAGTATCCCCAGTCAATATTTGTGAATATGAAGTCACCCAATATAATGCTGTTTGTGGAGACCTTCATATTCTCCATAGTTCCCATGAAAGCCGAATGTGGTTCCTGAGTTTGGGAGGGTGGTCTGTAGCAGGCAACAAACTGAAAGGCAGTTTTGCACAATGGTAGTTATATATGTATGGTCTGTGATGCTTTGTGCAGTGCTACTAACCTGGAGGTGTGTGTATCTGTGATGTATATGGATACTCCCCCTAAGTTGTGTTGTCTGTTCCAAGTCTTGTTGTCAGAAAGCATGGTATGAAACATAACCTGGTAGTGCTGGTGTGCATAAGTGAGCCTGAACCAGGTGTCTGTTAGAGCACAGATATCGCTATCCTCCATACTGAGGAGAGTCCTGAGTGGCCGCAATATGAGGGTAACACATCTGGTGTTGAGCAGCATTACCCTTAGTTTCATTTAACCTGTAATGTCTATGGAGGTGGGTTTGTCTTTTGAGCCCTGCTTAAAAAAGGCACTATGGTGGTAGCAAGAGCCTTAGCCAGCATTCGAAAGTCCAAAGGTGACAGCTGCAAGCTGCCCATAGTGAAGCTACGTGGCATGTTCAGTATGTCACCACAGGCTGACAGACACTGTATCCCCTATGAATGAAGCAAATTTGTTAGGCAACTGTTAAACGTGATATGTTTGTCTGTATACTGTGGCATCATAATTGGTGGGTGTAAGATGCTAGACAAGGTCAGGGTCATACTGGCCTGGGCTACATGATCAGAGTGTTCCTCCATATATCATGTCATGTGGTCCAGGGAGTAACGTCTGAGGTTTTGCGCACCAGCATGGACAATGATGGTGCCAGTCCTGTACTTGCTTTGGAGTGACCTGACTGCATGTGTTATGTGGAAGATCCTGGCACCCGACAGACAGCCCAAAGTGACTATTCCCTTGTTTGGGCTGGTGAGTGGTACATCAGTGTGTCTGACAATAAGTGTCGCCTATTACAAGTGTATTAGGTGTGTTGTTTAGCCCGAAGGGCAGTGACTGTGTGGCACACTGACATTGTGAACTATGTGATATGTGGGTATTATAGTGGGGTAGCAGTTGTGTGTGTGTCTGCTTTGGAGGTCTCTGCTGCTTAGGCAGAGTACATTTACAGCATCCGAGTATGTCTATGTGTGATAATGTGGTTTGAGTGCTGTTGCTAGAGGATATGTGAGACTGATATGTGGTATGTGTGGTTACCTTCACCACCTGATAGACTGTGCCAGTCATGGGTCGAGAGAGTTCAGCACCCTGTATGTCTATATAGGTGCATCTCACACATATATCTGAGTTTGTCGGGAGGAGGAGTGGGTTGTCTGTGTACATGAGGCAGATGTGACATTGTGTCAATATCACAATATTCACCAGCTAGACTGGAGAGTACACACGAAACCGACCCCTGGACATGCCAGGATATTATGATGACATACTCTAGCCTGATCACAAAGGATCAGTAGAGTGTTAAGTGTGTAAAAGAGAATAACAGGGATTAGTGCTCATGTTCGTTGGTGTTTTGTAAAGAGTAGCTGAGAAGGTGTCCAGACTGAATCATGACACCTCCTTCAGCTATGTCATAAATAGCAATGTACACCCATATATGTCCTGAGTCAGGGCCAACTGTACCTGACTGACAATGCCAACATCCTGACAGACAGGCCCATATGTACATACCCACCTCCCACTGACAATAGTCCATAGCATCATACCAGGAGATATCACATGTAGAATGGATGAGCAGCTACCCCCAATGCCAAAAGCATGGCAGCAAGTGGAATGCATTGATTCCCAATATGTGTCATGCACAAACTACAGAACAAACAGATCCTGCACCTGAACAGTCAGCTGAGCCTCACCCCCTACACAGGATGTGGAACCATTGAATGTGTTACAGCAACATATGGCACTCCCCACAAGTGTTGGTGCACAACACACCATGGGAAGTCAAGTCCAGTACGCCTATGAAGTCTGATCTGCAAGGTCATGGAGTCCATCATGGTTGCAGTCATAAACAGAGCTATTGGAAGCTGACATACACACAACCCTACCAACTGTGGTATGTTCATGTGCAGACCATGGTTCCCAAACATGCTAGACTGTTTGCAAGGCAGCCACCCAGGACATACATCACTGAACACATCTACACATGTCTCACATAGACTTTGAATAGCCCTTTATCAACATCCCAGACACATGTAGTGTCCACAAAACCAACAATCTGTGCATAAATATGTGTTGACATATGACGGAATGTCAATGTGTCAACAGATAGATCACACAAGGTAAGGATTATGAGGTCTTGTTCAAGCTGTTGACACCTGCTGACCCACATGGACCATTCCCGGAATGGCATAAAACAAAGTGTACACACATCACCATGTCCAGTCTGATGATGTCACCATCCTATAAATACAGCAGGAGAAGGGAAACCAGCCAATAAAGCAAATAGCGTGTATTGTTAATGCATCTTTCTCTAGCGTCATCACATAGTTAGGTAGGGATTTGAATCCTGCAAACAGTGAGTGTGTGTGTGTGTGTGTGTGTGTGTGTGTGTGTGTGTGTGTGTGTGTGTGTGTGTGTGTGTGTGTGTGTGTGTGCAGTTTCCTTTGAGAGGTTTTCCCTTTTTGGAGACTGGGAAAACTCACTAAAAGAGGTACATTCCTCTTTGGAAAGTCTGATGATGTCACCATCCTACAAATACAGCAGGAGAAGTGAAACCAGCTAATAAAGCAAATGGTGCACCGTGTTAATGCGTTTCTCTCTAGTATCATAACATAGTTAGGTAGGGGTTTGAATCCTGCAAGCACTGACAGTGTGTGTGAGGTGGGGGGGCTGTGTGTATGTGTGCAGCTTCCTTTGAGAGGTGTGCCCTTTTTGGGGACTGGGAAAACTCACTAAAAGAGGTACATTCCTCTTTGGAAAGTCTGATGATGTCACCATCCTACAAATACAGCAGGAGAAGGGAAACCAGCCAGTAAAGCAAATAGTGCGCTGTGTTAATGCGTTTCTCTCTAGTATCATAACATAGTTAGGTAGGGGTTTGAATCCTACAAGCACTGACAGTGTGTGAGGTGGGGGGTGTATGTGTGCAGTTTCCTTTGAGAGGTGTTCCCTTTTTGGAGACTGGGAAAACTCACTAAAAGAGGTACATTCCTCTTTGGAAAGTCTGATGATGTCACTACCTACAAATACTGACGGAGAAGAGAAAACAGCCAGTAAAGCAAATAGTGCGCCATGTTAATGCGTCTCTCACTAGTATCATAACATAGTCAAGTAGGGGTTTGAATCCTACAAACACTGACAATGTGTGTGTCAATACGGTGTGGGTTTTGGTTTTACTATGGTAGGACATATTATGATTAAAACAGTAAGTGCATTGCACACATCAGGTATCTGCATGGCAAATATATATGTGTACATGTCCCCTCAATCAGTACATAGGTGTGAAGCCTGCATAACACATGAATGCATCTGTTTCCATTGACAGGTTGTGCTGCTGCTTCTCAGATCGTAGGTCACATATGTAGGTATGTGGCAAGGCCGTCCACTGTTGTGATCTGTGGCCGAGGTCATCTGTGCCACACAAACCCATGACAGTTACTAAAGAGTAGTGTGAGTGAGGGAATATGCCTGGGGTATATGTAAGACATGTTCATACATAACAACGACTGTCAGTAATGGACAGTCTGTATAGGTGTACAACTGCCTTGTGGATATGCATTCAGGCCTCTAATGTCTTATGTGATACACCGAGGGACTCCACAATACCTATGGATATGTGGATACCAAGGGACACATGACATATCATGAGGCTGTATGTACACATCGGTACTCAACATACATGTTGAGGTCTACCATCAATGTGGTACTGATGGGATAGTATGTATAGTAAATGTGGATGACTATGCCATAGCCAGCTTACTGCTATACAGCATGTATCAGACAACAGGTGTCTGTCTGTATGATACCCTTGTGTAGGATATGTGTCCCATCCAGGGAATGCATTGTAGACCAATGCATGCATTTTCAGATGTGGATGGACACATCCCTAGTGTGTTTGCATGTACCTAAGGGGGCTATATGCAAAACAGGTGGGACACATGACATATCATGAGGCTGTATGTACACATCGGTACTCAACATACATGTTGAGGTCTACCATCAATGTGGTACTGATGGGATAGTATGTATAGTAAATGTGGATGACTATGCCATAGCCAGCTTACTGCTATACAGCATGTATCAGACAACAGGTGTCTGTCTGTATGATACCCTTGTGTAGGATATGTGTCCCATCCAGGGAATGCATTGTAGACCAATGCATGCATTTTCAGATGTGGATGGACACATCCCTAGTGTGTTTGCATGTACCTAAGGGGGCTATATGCAAAACAGGTGTGGTTCCAGGAATGGGTGGTGGTCAATACCACTGGTTAGCGTTCGAGTATAGTACCGGAAGGCTCCAACTGTTACTGAGTTCCCTACAACTGTGTGTCATTTGTCAGGACATCATACAATGATTGCTTATAGTCATGCTGTTGAGGTTGTGTATACTACCAGACCGCAAATCATTGACAGGTATTAACAGTATCACCCACAGCATAGTGTCAACCCATGTCATACACACATGTGGACCCATGTTAGTACATAACTGCAGTAGAATGCATACTGGCCATTGAAAGTTACTATGAGATGTTAACAATGTGTACAACAGGGTATGCCACACGTCCCATGTGTCCACCATGCACGTACATGCAGACAGTACACACCCGCCATGTTCACAGATGTACACTTGCTAATCTGTACTGCACACATCACACACGTACTGTCCCCTCACTAACACATGCTGGCAACACAGTACACTTCAGCCAAGTGGCACATGGGTGGACAACACATACACACACCTAACAGTGGTGTAAACAATGCTACATTGACAATCAGAGCTGTGATGCATAATGCCTGCTCAGACATACCTACAAGGATGTCATTACACTTTCCTGTTGACAACTTGCTAATATTGCTGCACTGCTATAATGGCACCCTGTGCATCAGCACCATGTTAGCCTGTTCCTGCATCAATTTACAGATGACAGGAGGCGACACAGGTATCATCATATGCACAGGGTGTGTTGTTGTTTGCCAGAGCCTGACATTGACCCATCCAATCGACATGTCTGTGTGTGTGTGTGTGTGTGTGTGTGTGTGTGTGTGTGTGTGTGTGTGTGTGTGTGTGTGTGTGTGTGTGTGAGGGACAACAGTACAGCATGGGCCAACGTTGATGTAATGTGTGTGTGTATGTGTGAGCCCTAGTTGCTTGGTTGATGTGTGTGTCTCTACATGTGCACAGCTCCACCATGTGGCTGCCATATATGGTAGTTTGTGGGACAGCCACAGACTGTACCTGCTAGGCTGTACAGATCACTGTCTCTGGCCATGGACAGAGTACCTGTGCCTGGCAGGGGTAATGTGGACAGTATCGGGTACCAAACCCAACTGGATACTATCATAAGAGGCAGATGTATGATGACTGGACTCATGTCCCTGCTGGGACTGGCAAGAGCCACGTGCACATGGTCTACTGGGACGGTAAATGGACAGGCCAGCCCCAACATGGCTGGGGCTGATACTGCCAGTACAGGAGTGGCTGTGAACTGTGGGCCGTCCAGAACCACTGCCAGCTGTTGCTGTTGCTGGCATGTGTCCGTATCGGCGTCGCAACCATCCAGCACGGTCCTGGCTCATGGAAGACATATTGTGGAGGGTAGCTGCTGTCTCCCCCCAACGTCTATCAATGACCTTGGTGTAATTCTGGATGGCACCGGCAAAGTCACGGATGCTGTCATTGATAGCAGCGTAATGGGCCCTCTGCGCCCTAAGTCCCTATCTGGTGTACCGTTCCATATGTGCCTGAGCCTGAATTACAGCCCGGAACATACTGGATGTTGTAAGACCTGTGAGGGCATGTCTGCCAGGGGCAATATGACCAGCGGTGCTCGCCCGAGAACCCCTGGACCTCCGCCTATGTGGTACCATTCCAGGAATGCGGCTATGGCTGCTGTGAGGGGATGCAAGTGCCATGGCTACAGCACTCTCCTGGTCAATGCCAACTGTATGCTGTCCCTCGCCTATGACCATTGGTGGTGAGGGATGTATTGACAGTATGAGTGTACGCATAGATGGGGTTGAATGCTGTGTACTGCCGATTGCCAGACCAACAACAGACCCTGTCAAACTTTCCTGTGTCAGCACAATACCTGTCTCATAATCACTACTATTCATGGCAGTGGCTTCAGGTTCCCTGCTGCTTTCAGCCACCCCTAATTCAGCACCTGTGAGAGGAAGACAGGAAATACACTTTACAGTCTGCACATGATGCATGCACACATGCAGACATGAACACATGCACACATGCACACATGCACACATACACACATGCACACATGAACACATGCACACAATCACACATGCACACAATCACACATGCACACATGCACACATTTACACTCCTCACTACAGCACATACACACACACCAGCAATCCAACACATACTCTATAGTGGGTGAAGGTGGGTGTCAGTATCACAAGGCAAACAGTCACCACACACATGTCACCACGCAGAATATGTGTTGCACAAGACCATGCAGTGCAAGTGTAAACGCCCCTATTTCATGGAAGTGTACATGGCTTTGATGCAACTGTGTAGTTGTTCAGTGATTGGCTACACCCTGGAACACAATGTGTACCTGGACACAACATTGCTGTGCAAGTATCATCAGCTCTGCAATGCCCTGTCCACCATCACTCACAGGTATACATGCCATGGCTACATGTGTCATCTGTGTGACACATAGATTTCCATGTCTGAGTACAGTGTCTGTGTCCATAGCAGATAATAGTGGCACAGGTGTAGCACATGCATGCTATGTACACACACGGGATGAGTGGTGCATGTTGACGTGAAGGAATCCCAATGCTCGACATGGCCAGTGTACAGTGGTTATGGTTAGAGTGGGACATATTGCAGTTATGTTGGTGCCAGCCATGGCATGGCATGCTACACAACTGCAACATTAAACACCACACATACCCAATGTGTGTCATATGACCTATACACCCACTAGCATTCCATGACATATATGTGACACTTTGTTCGGATGGCGACTGCTGTGCATATTGTATATACTGGCATATGTAAGCACACACACAACATGCTATGCATATTGCGCATAGGTGCAGATGTTTGCACACACAGAACATTGAGGTGCACAGCAATGACTGCCCTGAGTAGTACTGTGGTCACTGTAACAGGATGGGGTGTAGTACCCTGTGCCATCATCATCATGCATCTTGCGGTCACTCACAGCTACTAATGTGTGCAAGACCACCACCTAGCATGCTGTACCTGAACTACAGTGCCATGGCTACGTTCACAATTACACAGCCACTTTGTACATGGGTGTGTGAGGTGCCCAATAGGGAGCATTGCCTAACATGGCTGTGTTATGTGTTGAAGAGTGTTGCACAGCCACATGGTAGGCCTCTACCCCTGAGGTACATCATGTGTGTGTGCATGACATGTGGGATACTGAAGTGTGACCTTACAGTGGGTGTGTGGTAATGCCAAATGTAGCATGTTTTGTGTACTGCGTATGATAAACGTGTTCTGTTGTGTACAGCTGTAGCAACTATGCATATCCAATGTGCACTACAATGTTGCCACAAATGTGTCTGCTACTCTGTGCATTGCATGTGATTGAGGCAGCTACTGACTTAACTGAGATGTTTAATGTCTCACAGCAAACATGCACAGCATGCATTATGTGTAGGTGTGTTACGTGTACATAGCCTACACCCCATCTATGACATGCACATGTCATTACCAATATTAAAGTGTTAACACACTCACCAGCATGTATCGTCTGCCCTGCCGTCACACCAGAAGGACGTACAAGAATATGACACAGTTTGTCAGTGGCCACAACTGTGGCATTGCTACTGTGAGTGTGTTAAACTACAGTAGAACAACAGTCAACAGTCACAGGTGTACAGATACTATTCCAAATATCTGTATTGCACACAATGGGCAGCACAACTGCTGAACACACAGTACACATCTCACATATGCATATTCTAACAATACAGGTAACAGTAGTCTACAGCTAGGGCATATTACCTGCACGCTCCATGTCATCATGCTGGGTGGCTCCGGCCTCCATGATGACACATGTGTGATGCTGCTGCTGCTGTAGGCCAGGAGCCACCACGCTTAGAAGCAGTTCCTCCACTCTGGTGAGGGGGGATGTATGGCCGCCCCACCACCTGTGGCAAGCTGTTGTCCATGGATATCAGATGCACGCCGCCGGACATGTCTAATTAAATCACTGCAGTGATGGCTTACCTGCTCATATGTCCGGTTATGCATGCCTATGTCATTTACCCGACGAACAAGGTCTTGCCACAGTGCAATACGCTCATGCTGGTGCTGGCTGGCCCTGGAAAACAGCAGTGTATAGTGCTGCACCAGGCTGTTATGTATATCCTGTTCCTCTGCAGCTGTATATGATGGATTGCGTTGATGAGCCATAACCCTGGAAGACAAACGATATGTGTGAGCAAGTCATGTGGCACACTTAACATTATTAAGTACAGATATCACTTAACTGCCATATATAGCATCTGCTTGTCCGTCAGAGGATACACACATTCAATACCACATATCAGTGCTCAGCCCACAACTGGCTGACAGTGCCTACCACACTCCATATAACAAACCAGTATACACCGGTACTCGGCACACTGTTTGGGATACAATGCACAAACTCACCATGGGGGTATATATCAAGCTAATGCATGAAGACATATGTCATCCAATGCATTGAATGTAAAGTACATTTACAGTATTACCAGTAAACCACCCTAGTCGTTGATGCCATACCCCTACCTAACATATGTGCATGGTTGTTAATATAGCTGGCATACTGCTGTAACACAGTATACATGTTGCTAGGTACACACACATACCCTGTAACACACATGTGATTGCAGGCATGGTACAGGCATCATTACACACACATCAGACATACATACAACACACAAATGTATGCCGACACAGATGAGCATTACCTGTGTACCTTACAGTACTGTGTGCCCCTACTTACAGATGCCTATGCTGAGGTATGTAATCTGTGCAGACTACAGGGAACAGACAAGACGGTGTTACCAGGCAATGTGAACATACAACATACTGTGCTGCTTAGGCCTACAGTTTCAGGTAGTACAACAGTTCATATGTGAGCTAGATTCACCAGCAGTACCACTTACTGAGCATACATGCATTGCTTCAGCCTACAATGGGACACCACAGTCATACACAAGGAACTACGTCACAACATATGCCATCCTACTATGTCTGCATCCCAATAACTGACACATCTTTCTCTGGCCTCACACCTAGGACACAAACTACCATGACAGAGACAACCTCACACTAAGCTATCACACCTTTACAGACCTTGCACACATTCACTGTCACACTCATTCTACCTCACATAGCAGGTATTGCACTGAGTACATGTGTGTGTGCATTGCGTCATAGGTAGGTAATACGCTTTTGGCCCTAGGGCCAAGAGCAGCCTAGCCATATGCTCCCCTGGCCTTTGACACACATGTAATGTGATTTCAACTGCTCCTGTCAACCAGATACACAGAGGTGACTCCTAGGGCATATTACCTATCTCCCAAACAATCATCAGGGGTATGTATGACATCTGCTAATGAGGAGCCTTGTTTGTTAATGCTGGGTGGTTTAGTCCAGAGTATGGCAGATTTGTGGATAGGAACCTGTACCTCCAGCATGTGCTGTTTAGTGAGGTGGCGAGGATTAGAGCCCTAGGTCATGTAGCCCGGAGGGATTGTGAGGTGTTGACATTGTGGTTGGCCGACTGCTATGGGTGTGACATACCTCTGCATGCCTGGCAGAGGTAACCTCTGGGTGGGGGGTATGCGACGCACTCTAGCTGTGGTTTTGTGAGTCAGTCTGCATAGGGCATGTGTTTGAGGGCAGTATTACTCTTTGTGAGGTATGCTTGTGGCCTTTCCACTTGCTGTAGTTGTCATGTGAGGTACATACCACACGGGGCATTGTGATGAGTAGAGGGGAACACTGACCTATATTTCCCTAGATGACAAACCTTTTGTGATGACACGTACCACATAGACAGATTACAAGACTAGTGTGGCACTGTGATTATCAGTGGGGAGGCTACTGCCCACCTGTGTCCCATGTTCCCTTCTGACCCCTTCAGTATGTGGTAGTTACTGGGTAAAATGTTTTGGAATGAGGTATGGCACTGCAGTACCAACACTGGTGTTCATTCCATGCCTTGGTCAACAGGCACCTGTTGCAGTACGTATGACCCCGTGTCTCCCTCTCTCTCTCTCTCTCTTTCTATATATATATATATATATATATATATATATATATATATATATATATATATATATATATATATATATATATATATATATATACATACATATATATCTATACATATCTAGACATATCTATACATAGCTATAGATATCTATACATATCTATATATATATATATATATATATATATATATGTGTATATATCTATATATGTATATACATCTATATCTATATATCAATCTATATATATATATATATATATATATATATATATATATATATATATATATATGAAAAGCATCTTCTTTTATCACAATTGCTGATTAGAAAAACATTTTTACCACACAAAACATGTATTAGGCTGACCCCAATATTTGACTATGCCTCTATTTCCTTCAACGGTTATGACACTTGGTAAATGCACAATACTTTCATTTTTAATTTTCAAAATCATATTACAGTCCCACGCCCCAGTCCGTAAACCTCTGTAATCATACACTTTTGACATATCTGTTATATTTTTATATCACTTCAATAAATGTCCTTTTAAAGTCTCTTTATCTACTTCAGGCCTAAATTGTTCATAGATTCTTTGTCTGTCTATATAATGCTTTGAATACATAGAAACTCCATGGCACATTATTTTTCTTCTCTTCATATTCATCCAAAAATGGTTCCATTATTTGACCCATCTCAAGTATAATGTCACAAACAGTCTCTTTTTTAATATGTATAATAGTTCACACCTCTCTTGCTTTAATTCCCAGTGATGAAATTACTTCATCCCATACCTTCAATCTGTCCAGTTCAGAGTCCTCTTTTTTTGATACATGCAGTTAAAGTTCTCTTTTTTTTTTAACCTATAACTTCCTTTTTTTCAGCTCCTGACTTCACCATCTCTGCATCTGATTGACTTTTTTCGACCATTGCTAACTCCTGTTGTATTTTCTCCATTAAGTCATCCCAGGACACATCTCTGCCACATTCTGGCTTGATTTCATGAACCAAGTTCAACAATACATTATTCTGCAACCCTCCCAACTGGAGGATCGTAACCATACATTACTGCTCCAGTACCTCCTCTTTAAAGAGATTCACTTGGAAAATCTCTTCTGAATCCAATACCCCATCTGCTGTAAATCCTTTTAGGGAAAGCTCAACCACTTTCTCTACTCCTTCATCTACAGGCTTGCCTGCCTGCACTTTCTTGACCATTGTGTCCAATCTCACATCTGCCATAACATCTTTATTCTTTTCAAATTTTCCCTACATAGCTTTACACAGCTCTCTGCTAGCATCCTCCTCAATTTCCTCCCTGTTTCTCTGAGCCACCTTCACATCAGGACCAAAATACAAGAAGTGCCACTGAGAATGGTATCCCTGTACACAAAAAAGTAAAGGGGGAAATTCCCCAATGCCCTCACCATATTTCCCCCTAGTTAATTAAATAACTATCTTGTGTGTCCCCTGAAAAGAGGGCCAGTCAAAAGGGGAGTCCATCAGGGATCGGTTTTGGGACCGTTCCTTTTTGGCATTTAATTCTCTGACATCAAGGCCAATGTCAATGGTCTCTGGAGGACTAAATTCGCATATGGTTGCAAATTAGGAGCGTTATAGAATCCCCCACTGACAATGATGTTCTCCAGGAAGAACTGACATAGACAAATAACTTGTGTCAGAGCCATAGACTGAAACTAAATGCCAAGAAATGCATAATAGTATCCTTTGGGAAGTCATCCACCCCGGGTAACTATCATATTGACAACACATCCCTAAGAGTTGACCCAGTAGTCAGGGAAACATATAGACAGTAATCTAGCCTTTGAACATCATGTGTGTACAGTAGTGAGGAAATCATTCTATGTTGTGTAACATATAAACAAGGTTATGGCATCTAGGTCCAAGGAACACATTATTCCACTGCATTCAGCATTCATCAGGCCTATTTTTAATACAATGCCCCCTTTGGTATGCACCTAACCAACCACATCCAACAACTGGAATGTTTACAGAGCTTCTCTCTAAAAAGAATACAGGGGGCTAAGTAACATGTCCTGTGCAGACTGCCTCAAAGCTCTATCCCTGTATTCTGTCTCCTACAGGTTGTTGAGGGGACATCTATGCGTGGTATACAATGTATTATCAGACCCCACTCTGATGCACCTCGTGCATATCCACAAAACAAACAGCACCAGAATTACCCATTCTAAAGACTTAAACCTTGCCTGTGATATAAATAGGACCTGCTGGAGACACAGGTATGTATCCCAGAGACTACCCTGTCTATGGAACCAACTCCCCATCCATGTGAAGCAGAGTTCCTTCCTAACCCAATTCAAGTGTAAATTGGACAGTTGAATGGGAAACAATAAATTCACCCCTGGTTTGGCACTTATGTCTCTAATGCACACATGCAGCCTGCAAGTGGTTCATCTTCCAGGCTCCTGATTGTAAATGTTTCATCTCCCTTCCCCTGATTTCACTTATAAAGTGTACCAGAACTTGTCAGAGATTCAGGATGTGTAGTCAGCCTTAAAAAGGTCCTTTTGGTTGTTATCCTAGTGTACACCTATGATCTTATGACTCTACACAGTGACTTACAGTAATACATAAACAGTAGTGAAGTAAATCTTACAGTTCTTTCTGCATGTCATTTCAAACATTGTACTGTTTGTCCTCGCCAAAACCATCTATTTCTGGTTTTAATTATACCAAAGTAAGACTTATTTAATCCATTTTGAAAAGAATGCCAAATAGCCACATCACATGAAAGTCTACTATTTGAAGTTAAAGAAAGCAATATCCCTGATCCCAACTTCTGGAACATTTTTAAGGTAGTTTGGGAACAGACTGCGTTCACCTGACCTTTAGGTTCATAGGTAGTTCTAGGCTGATTGGTCAGGAGACCATTGAGAAACCTAGCTCAATTTCCACTGGTTGAGTGACTTGGTCAATGTAACACAATAGAGAAAGGAAGGCTTAGTAAATTAAACTCTGGCCACAGGAAGCTGTTTATTTACACCTGACCCTTGATCCTTTGCACTAACTGCCAGACTTTTTATTATATTGGTACCTCAGTGGTATTACAATAATACAACAGTAAACTCAAGTTCTAACCAATGTGCAACTCCATTTGGCATGCAAATACCTTGTCCATAAAACAATTAACACCCGAAAGTGGTACTGAAAAAACAAAAAAAGAAACAAAAACACTAAAATGGTAGTAGAAGGCAGTAAAAGGAACAGGTTCTTTTGCTGCCTTCTACTGCCATTTTAATACCTTGTCCATAGCCATGCTTCTCAGTTTTTTAAGGTCTTGCTGGTATCCCTGCTGGCTGGTGGCTGGGCGAGGTCAAGAACTAGGTAGCTGTATCTACCTAAAGTCTTGTGGTCAGAGGGGGCTGACATCAGGTAATACAGCAAGGAAGTAGAGCAAATACAGACAGGAAATTAGGAAAGGTTATATATTCACATGGATCAACTATCCTGACTTATTTGTTTCAACAGAGAAAGCGCAAAAGAAAAGCAGTGGTTATGAGTGTTTGTCCATTTGATCAAGCACTGGATAGTGATAAGGCCTACAGCAAAGTCTTAGGTAGGAATAGTAGAACTGTTTGATTTTTAAGTGATAATAGCTGTTTATGGGTTGCATAGCTGGATCTGGGAAATAACTCAAAGGCAGGATATATTGATATATGTTTCTATTTTACTTGCTCCGAGATCAGCTGTTCATTGCTCATTTGCACACAGCCAAATGTTTGTATATGTATTCAAGTGTTCGAAACTTGAATGCACAGTCAGTCTTTAAATGCACTTTCTCTGAATTTGTGTGACCTTGGAAGCAGTACATTTATAGCCTGGAGGTGTGATGACTGAGCCTACATAGCAGGGAGAGCACAGCTGTAGATTGGAGGTATTTCTTGACTCAAGTGGTACTCAAGCAGGCTGTATTTAAGCTAATAAAGTAGATCTCACACACATACACACACACACACACACACACACACACACACACACACACACACACACACACACACACACACAAAACACACACATGTATACACCTGAGAGAAGTATTGCTATGGATCATGTTAGATGCCAATAAATAATCTGCACGCATTCCGAGGAGTCAAACAAGAAACCCTTGACTGAAGCCCAAATAATATGAGTGGAATGTTCGGCTAACTTGTGATTTATCTTGTGATTAGGTTGCTAGCTTTAGGCCCCAGGGGGCTGTAGGAGCAGACAAGGCCTGTGGGTATGCTGTACCTTGTAGATTGGAGGTGTTAACAATGAACTAGCCCCTAGCAAGCACAGCCGATGGAATTTAACCCACATAATGTATTTGTTATATTACACACTGCAGCATGCATGGATGATATCCAACTTATTTACTTTCTTGCTTACAGTTCTTCTTTATAGAGAAGGGTGAACCTGCAGGGACTATCAGGGGATGAAGCTAATGAACCCTGAAAACAGAATGTGGTCACAGGATGATAGTTTATTTTCCAACTGCAATATCAGTGTCAGTATTATGTTTCTTTTGATTATCTCACTTCAGTGTAGGTCATAGTCATAGTTACTCTCTTTGTGTTTCAGATCATAAATATATAGTAATTTGGTTGCATGCTGTATTCTTCACAAAACTATATTGGAGTGTAAATGGTTAATTTGGCATGAGTTATTTCTGAAATATTATATGGGTCCTAATTCCTTGTTTTGTGGGAAGTACCGATGGTAAAGGTATTCTTTAGACCATAGTTCCCATGGCAAAACAAACTTTGTGATACTGTTCTATATTTTATACTACACTATCCATTTAATTTAGTCATCATTTGCATATACTGCAACTGCTTTGTCTTGATTCAATTGTGCCCAAGTTTGTCTTAAGCTCTTATATTAAATTCTTCAAATAAATGGCTGTAGGTATGGACACTAGTAGGCATAACACAAGCTTTCAACCTCATTATTAGGAGAATGTACACCTTAGTACTGTCAGTCAATGCATATCATAACAGTTACAAGAATGAGAAGCATGCCTATAAGGACAGTGTATATCAGGCTGAGTAGTTGGAGCTCAAGTGTCATTTTTACCACATAGGATTGCCTTTGTGAGGTCATGGCTGTTCAATGAGCCATAAACACTCTGTGCCTGTAAGGGAAGGAGGTTGTGATCCCCACCAGAGGGTTAAATCTAGCAGTAAGTATGTCTGATGTATGAGAAGGCACAGTGATATGCACATTCACAACAAAGGTAGCAGGCTTTTATAGAGCAACTGTGAGCTTCCTCTTGCATGAAATTAGCACTCATCAACAACTTGGTAGATGTTGACAATCTACAATAGAGGCAGCTCTTACAACTAGGTAGCTCATAGCAAGCTGCAAATAGTAGTGGGATTGCAATCAAGTGAAGAAGTAAATAAGAGAGTTAAGAAGGGTTTCAGCTATCCTGATCTCTTTGTTTCAATAACAGAAGCTGACATGCTCTCACGCACATCCAATGACTGATGGCCAGTGAGGTGGCCTTGATGTCCTTGCCTATGGTACTCCATCTGCCTGTTAGCGATAGAAAGTGTCTGTTGATGGAAAGAAACAGCTTCTGATAATATTGAAAAGAAAGCTGGAAGGTAATTCCATGGAAAGGGGAGAGGCAGACAGCTTGATGTCTCCTGAGATAGAAAAGAAGACTATGCAATGTCCTGAGTAGACATGAAATGGCTAGGATAGGCAAAAGAATGTCGTCCATGCCAGGGGAAGTAGGCAGCAATTCCCCAATTATAAGAACAAGAAAAATGGTACATGAAAACTGGAGTTGAGGGATTCCCATGGCATGTCAAGGGCATTAGTCCCTTGACCATATGGCAGGGTCACCATGCCTCTGACTTTTTGATGAAGAAGCTACTTTGACTTATTGGCAATAAATGTTGTAGTGGGTTGGATACAATAATCTGGCTGCATGATTGAATAAACTTTATCTTATGAATAAGACATTATACAATAACATTAAACAAAAAAGGAAGGTGGTAAGTGATGGGAAACAAGGCCAAGGTGAGATAGGGGTGTGGGAGGGGAAAGTGAGAGGACTTGGGCTGTTTTTTCACTGACACTACACATCTGTAACTTGGGTTTTCAAACTTTTTAAGGAATTCTGTTTTTCCTGACAAAGTTAGCATACATGAGTAAAAGGCGTGTAGGGTTGTAAATTCCTCTACATAGTGTAAAAAGAGAGGTGTTTTGTTCCTATGCAGAAAATGATGCTGAAAGTTATTTTACCTGTAGTTTTGGCAAGTGCATTTTTAATGATTGATGTCTACAGGTTCATAGGTGTGTATTAAGCTAATGACCACAATGGCCTATTTAAGCCTAGCCATGCATTCCAAATCTCTGATAACTTCTGGTACCCTTGATAAGTGTAAGCAGGGGTTTGAGAAATGAATTATTTACGAGCAGGGTCCTGTGTGCTGTCTATTGTCAGGAGATTTTACTTGTAGGACTCCCAGTGGATCCCACAACATATTATACATACAATGAGCAAGCCTTTCACCTTCTTTTATTTCCACCTTTATATAACAATAATTCCCTACCTCTCATAATAAAACATGTCCTGAACATAATCAAAACAATTAAAATGCATAATTAATGACTAAAACAAGCCTTCAAGACACCACACTTATTTCACTATTTACATATTTGTATGCAGTCATGTATACATTAAACGTTTCTACTTATTATAATTTGGTTATTATAATTGTTATACAATAATAACTGGCGATACTTAGTTCTCTAAATAAGCAACACATAACTGTCTATAATAAAGGCCTTACTAATTATCTATGTGAATGCATTAATTATGATTCCTAAAATGCTGGTAAGTTACTGTGAAGTATCTGTATACCTTTAGATACTAGGAAACTAATCATTAAAGAAAACTTATTAATGATGTTTTAACAAAACGTTAAACTGTATATACTGCTCTTTACAGACTTTTAATATTTATGTGAACTGCAAATGAACTTAAAAGACCTGCAAAGACACTTTAAAATTCTGAGCAGGTGTCCCATGGCAGTGAACTAAAAACTTTTACAAAGCAAATCCCTGGTCCATTGAGCAAACTCAATTTTGCCTTTAAGGAAACCTAATGATTAAAACAACTAAAGAATTTTTTTCTGGGAATTAAAGGCCTCAGTACAATGAAATGTGCATTAGTTCAGTTTTTCACATCTTTATTTGATTCAGTTCTACAGTATATGTGCACTGTTTCTGCTATATAATATAAGCTACAAATGGCTGCTGGCAAATTCTGGATGGCATTTTGTCAAAATGCATGACTTATCAACTACATTAAAGTTTGTCAGGTTCAGTTGCCAAGCTGAATGGGTTAGAAGCCACTTAAGATAAAACAAGTCAATGACATTGTGTCTTGCAGTACTTACTATAAGTTCATAGATTTTTTATTACTTTCATTCCTTGAGGCAAAATTGGCTGTACATGACATTGCCCCTTTGTTTCATGCAGCATAAAGCTTTTATTGTGAATTCTAAAAAATAAAGAGGACTAGCCAAAGGGGACATTTCAGTCAGAGTTAGTGAAATCAGAAGAAACCTCCATGGTGTGTAAGAAATGCTTGAAGTGATCTGTAAATAGACATGTTTGTAATGGACTTAGTCTTGAAATACAGCAAACCTAGAAGTAGAAAAGGGGTGTTATAAATCATAGTATGCTACTAACATAGTCTTGTCAACATGCAAGTATAATGTTACAAGAATTAAGAAGCAACAAGTCTGCTGAGTATATATTTTTAGCAGACAAGATTAGCATGACACATTTTGACATTTGCCATAAATGTGCACTATTTTAACAGAGTTTAAATGAAGCTGTTTGAATAAGTTGTTTTAAACCATGTACTGCATGTCTGTGTAATACTCTTATGAAAGGAATTAGTAGCATTTGGCATAATGTATTGATATTGTTGTGAGATGTTTTCTTTTCATTATGCACTCTCCAAAAAGTGTTGCCTCTTTTCACTATTCAAACAGTGAAGTGTTGGAGCAGTAAGCAGTGTTTTATTTCCAAATACTTATGACAACAGCCCTTATTAATAATAAAATAGTATACCATGTTCAGTGAAATGTGCATCCTGCTGTAAAATAATCTTAGCAGGAATCCATGGACAAATCTAGAGGGCATGTATGGTTGTTTGTTTATTTATTTATAGATTTACCTGCTTACTTTTACTTTGTTAACCTGGTTAGTCTCACAAGGCCATAGTCTTTTTTAATGGTAGACGTGATGCAGTATTCATACTGACTAAAGGCAATTTGACAAGGGCACTAGGGGATTTACCCTCCTCTTTTTCACTGTAGGTGGTGCAAGAGGTCTGCAACAGTGGTGACGAGAGAGATCCAAGATGGAGGAGAGAGAAAATGCAGTGAAATATGCAAGGAAAGTATGGAAAATATCATGACTGCATATCATGAAGAAATCATGGAGAGAGCAGTTCAAAAAAGAAGTTTAGATGCACTGGTTGTCGTGGGTTTAATGAACCAGGGCAATCCAGAAAAACACTGATGCAAAATCAAGAGACTTGGTGGAAGGAGTGATTGCTGGGAGAGCAAATAAGAGCACTACCATGGAATCAGCGAAGGAAGGCAGCAAGGTGGGGCTAAAAATCAACTATCTGGAGCATGTTTGGCTGGTGGAGAAACTCATTTTAAGGGCATGCACTGACAACAGAGTTTCTACAAGAAATCAGCTGGAATATTAACTTCTAAAGAAGCAATAAAAAGATAAACATCAGAATTGGAAAAAAATGAAGCAGGCAGGAAAACACAGGAAGGAAAGCAATAGGCTGAAAAAATATGGCCAGTGTTAGGAATTAAGATTAACATAATGAAAAGGTAGATAGGCAGATACAAAGTACTTGACCATATAAGTGTATACTGTGGTTTAAACTGCAGGCCATAAGAGCACTGGTACAGCTGGGAACAGAGAGTTTTTGTGAGGTAACCTTTGAATCTTTTGCACAGCTAGAGAAATGTATGTGTAAAGTGGAAAAAGAACAAAAAATACTGTCCCACGGAAATAATGCATGTTTTTGTTTTTTTTTTTTTTTTTTTTTTTTTTTTTTTTATAATTTAATATAGACACTGAAGAAAAAAACAGGCAGTTACATTTAGAACAACTGGCATTGAAGAGCCTGAAATGAAAACTTATTTCTTAATAGAATGTAACGATGTGCATGACATTAGAAAAGTATATGATGCAGCAAATGTATGAGTCAGGGGTGGTAGGCTTGGCTAATTTTAAATATACATGAAGAGAAGGATAAGCATGTTTCAAATGGATTAACATAAATGGAAAAAAAGGCGCTGTAAGATACTGTTGCAGCTGAAAGCATGCTTTTATTGCAATATTTCATGCAGAAATGCAAAAAAGGAAGATGCAATCAGTGTAGAATTGTATATCTAAGTGCAGGAAATGTAATGATGCCAGTCATATTTGGAAGTGTTGTCCACTGATACAGGAAGATAGGCTACAAGAAGAAAATCACTTTTCATCTAAAAGACAGTCTGAGCAAAATGGTGCAGCTATAGACGACGGGATGATAAAGAGAATGAAGCAGTGATGGCAAAGTTATTACACAGAATATTAATATAATAACAAAAATAAGTGTGTACGCACAGATACAAACATAATTGAGACTCTATGTAGTGTAGAAGAGGGCATAGGCAAACAGGTTCAGAAAATGAGTAGGGGAAAATAAAATCCATTGGGGAAGAGTGAGGAGAACAAAAAATATAAGTTGCCACTGAAAGGGATGCATAAAAGGAAAGGAAAATGCTTCAGTGCTAGCTGTAAATGTAAACATTGCTAGAAATAAAGTTAGATACTTGATAGTCACAGAATGGCATAAAATAATAAAGATGGACATTATATGTCTGTTAGATGCAAGATGCATTGGAAAAGAGACAAGAGAAAAAATGGAGCTGTATGAGGAAGAAAACTTCTTTGGTCAGTAGCACAAGATATGTGCTCAGATATAACAGTTATGATAAAATGTGAGGCAGCAAATATAATAAATATAATATTAACAATTACACCAAGAAGTCTGATTGTTAGTGATACAAGAAAAAGAGAAAGAGTAACAAGACTGTGTTATTTAAAGATGAGGAATATGACAGAGAGGAAACAATCTTTGAAGAGATAAAGTTTCTGGTGGTGAATATGTCAGTAATTATGATGAGAGTCTGTAACTGTAATATGACGAAAAATCATTTAAGACATAGAAGTTATGAAAGAAGTTACTAATGAGATGATTTAATATTAATTGAATAGAAATAGGACTTATATCAGAGAGGAATATTTAAAACAGAAATAGATTGTGTTTTATACAGAAATAACATGAAGGCAATAATTTGCACTGTAAAGACAGTGGGCCGGATTTACGAAAGCTTGCACGGAGTGCAAGAAGAGTGTTGGAGCTCACGGCGGCAATATGTCTGCAGTGCGATCCAGGTACAGTTGGCAGGGGCGTGCACGAGAGCTGCTAAAGCTACTCTTGCACGAACAGTGGCATGGTATTCAAATTACCTCATTTGCTGCTGAAAGCTATGCAAATGAGGTAAATTTGCAATCCAGGAAACACTAACCTGTCTGTGGAAGATTAGTGTTATCTGCAGAAATGTGCTCCTTTCGTAACGGAGTACCGTTCTGCAAATAGCTAAACGGAGCTATGACAACTCCAAATAAAGGATGCATACAGTTGAAGAAGCATGCCAATGGCCAAATATAAGGCCATTGGCATTTATAAATGTTTAAAATTATTAAAATCTAACTTTTTTCCCCGATCTCCGATGTTTAAGCATAGCGCAGCACCGCGCAAACATGTGGCGCTTTAAAAAACAAGAAAATAATTTAAAAATAGCCAAAAATAGGCATTTTCACTAAAAAGCGTATCCTGCCATGCAGGTGAATAGCAGGCGGAAGACAACATGGCCACTGAGAAGTGGTTGCTAAGGGGCAGAAGCTCAGTGTGAGAGATGTAACCATGCATTAGTAGGCAATCCTATGCAAATAAGGATAAGGATAGTGAATCCCAATTTTCCCCAGCATGTGAGCCATGTCCCAAGAATGTAAGTGTAGGATTAGGTGAGTAGTAGAGTAGAATATAGGTGACATCATGAGGGGGTATGTCAGAAAGGCTGTAAGCTAATTGGAGCACATTGGCTTGTGTTTGCCCTGAGTTGCTCAGGATTGCAAGAGGCGTGTCTACAGTTGTCCTATTTGAAAACCTGAAACCAAAGGTGCACAGTGTTAAAAGTTTGAAAATTTCTTGCAAACATGTACACAGCATGTGCGCGCATTTGCACGGCGCTGCCCCGGGCAGAAACAGAAAGGGAAAAGGAAGGTAAAGAAGTAGTAGGAAGTTAACCAAGGAGAACTAGCAGAGCTGCCAGGTGAAATATATCAGAATCAGCCAATTACACAGGCAGCAGACTATTCCAACTCAGCCCAGCACTTTAAACTCTGCAAACAGCATTCCCCCCTGTTTTTTTCCCAAGAACTCTGCAACACTGCAGTATACAAAGAGGGAAAGCTTAAAAAGTTTAAGTCAGACAAAATGTTAGGGGCTGCTCTTCCTATCATAAACCAACATGTGCAAGGTACTGAGGGTGGTGATGTTGTGAATGCTGCTGAGCAACCCACAGTGAGGAGACGGAGAAGAGTGTACAGACCCAGGGTAACCTACAGGGGCTACATCAGCTGGAGACAGTGGAGCACTATAGGGTGGACAGAGACCTCCTGCAGCAAATTGTTGAGCTGTGCCGGCCACGCCTCACACACAGAACCAACCAAGGGGAACCCATCCCAGTGGATACCAAGGTATGTGTTGGCATAAGAGTACTAGCTACAGGTACCTTCCAGAGACAAACTGGTGATATGATGGAGATTTCACAGGCATCAGCATCCAGGGTACTCCACCAGTTCCTGGATGCCATGTCAGCACATGTCGGTAACCACATATATTTCCCCAGTTCCTGTGAGGCATTGGCCAGCAATATGCGTCTTTTCCACCAAATAGAAGAATACCCTGAGGTAGTGGGTGCAATACACTGCATGAACATATGCATCAAAGCACCACCCAGAGAGCAGGGTATGGTCTACATCAACTACTAAGGCTTCCCCTCCATCAACTGCCAGGTCGTGTGCGATGCCCATGGCATAATAATGAATGTGTGTGCTGGCTGCCTTGGAAGATATCACAATTCCCACATCTGGCATGTGACACAGCTGTACCAGAGATTTGCCAATGGGGACATCCTTTATGGTCACCTAGTGGGGGATGCTGGAAATGCACTGGAGCCGTGGCTGATGACACCCATCAGAAATGCACACACACCAGAACAAGAACTCCATAATGAGGCACACACACAAATAAGAAACATAATTGAGTGTGTGTTTGGGATGCTCAAGTCATGGTTCCGGTGCCTGGACACATCTGGTGGAGCCTTGCACTACTCACCAACTACATGTATGGAAATTGTTATGGTATGTGCCATGCTACACAATATGTTCCTGTGGAAACCGTTGCAGCAGGAACAGCATGGGGCAGGGCCAAGCAGATCCCCCACCATTGCCAAGGCCTGCACAGACACAGCATGACTCAGAGGAAGAACAACCTGAGCCTGCCCCAGTAGGCAGAAGGAGGTGTGCCCGGTATGCTCTGGCCTTGGCAAAGAGGCAACGCATAGCACATACACTGACTCAGTAGGAAACCTAGAAATGACACCTCTCTCTGACTCGCACATACAGTAAAAATGATGCCTAACTTGACACTACCTGTTTTCAAACATGTATAGGGAGTGTACTATGTGCATCTGACATAGGCAGCCCTGCAGCACCACCTGAGGCATGAGTGCCCTATTTTAAGCAATATAAAGCACTGCTAAGAACATTTTACCAGTATTGAGAATATTTAAATATAATTGGGTGTAGCTGCGCAACGGGCTAACCAGCGCAATGTCGGGCAACGTTGGAGAAAGTCAGGCAATATTGGGCAAATTCGAGCAAAGTCAGGTAAACATACTCACACCTGCTTTACTGTTCCTTAACTAGTCAGGTCTACCCAGCAGGAAAATAAAAAGCAGTGACAGGGCTCGAACTCAGGATACTGTGCACTATAGTCACAGTACTGAACCACTAAGCCATGACAGCATTTCACTGGCACAGACACAACTTAAGTCACTCACACATACCAGTTGGGGGGGGTCACAAACCTAACAGTCACAGCCAGCAGGACAATTGTAGACAAACGCAAACAGAAACAAATGCTGTATCATGCCCTCTGAAGAGGCATATGAGTAACCTTCCCCCAGGCCTATGCAGACAGATAACAGCAGGCCAGGCAGTGTGATGTGGGTTGGGTAGGCTATGAAGTCACAAACTAATATGCGTGTAATTGAAGCTAAGGTCTGTAGTACAGTGGTATGCCTCAAGCCAGTACGATAGGCAACAGTACAGACTGAAATGGAGTACCTGACATAGCAGTGCAGGCCTAGCAAATGTGTATAAGTGTCAGGTGTACCCCTCATCCTATGTACACCCAGAGTAACAATCAGGTGTGCCCCACGGGTAGAAATGTACAAATAATAGCCGTCCCCTCTGTATGTAGAAATGTTGATAAATCTATGCAAATTGACTCATGAAAGCCCTGCAAGCATAGCATGCTTCCTGTTGATGTACAACACAAAGGTAAGCCCTGAAGTAAAAAACAACTTGATTTTTCACACACATATAGTATATATGTCCATACTGGGCATGCTCACACACTTAGGCCATGTCTGAGTACAGCAGTGGGCCACACATATCTGGCAGTTGCAGTTCTTACTCCAGACACTAGTCACTATTCACAAATCCTGCCTTGCGCACACAGTGATATGAAAACAGACCCATATAATATATTGGACCCCTGACATAATCAAACTATGTACTATAAGTACTTAAATTGTTCAAAGAAAGTGAAAATCCAAAGAAGATCAATAAATCTCTGATCAGTATCATCAAGAAACAATGAGCACTCCTAACATTATCCAAGCCATGTTCTGGCAAAAATATTGCCAAAGAGTCCATAGAGAACCATGAAGCTTTCTTTCGCTATGTCATAAATATCAATGTAAACTCATATATGTTCTGAGTCAGTGCAAAGTGTAAATGAATACATGTACATGACTGACATTGCCAACATTTTGTCAGACAGGTTCATACATATCTACCCCCCTCTCACTGACAAAAGGGCCCATTACCATACCTGGAGATTGTGAAAACCCAGAAATCAAATATAAAATGGTTAAACAGCTCTATCCAAACCTAAAAACATGGCATCTATGGGATGACATGGTTTCCCTGGCTTTGTCATATGTGAACCCCAAAACAAACAGACCCTGCACCTGTCTGTTGAGACTCACCCTCTGTACAGGATATGAAACTGTTGAATGGGTTACAGCAACATTTGGCCCACTCCACAAGTGTTGGTGCACAACAGACCATGGGAATTATTGTCTTATAAGCTTAATAAGCTGGATCTGCAAGGCCATGGAGTCCATCATTATGGAACTCATAAACAGAACTATTGAGAGCCTAGAAACATCCAACCCTACCCATTTTGGTTTGGTCAGGGGCAGATCATGGTTTCTAAACCTGCTAGACAGTTTTCAAGGCAGTCACCCAGGACACACATCAATGAAATGAGCTACGCATGGCCTACATAGACCTTGAAAAGCCCTTTTCCAACATCCCACACACATGTCGTATCCACAAAATCAACAACCTGTGCATAAACACGTATGTCGTCTGATGGATTGCCAACTGGGGCACAGCTAGATCCCACAAGGTAAGAAGTGTGGTCTCCCTGTTGGATTGTAAGCTGGTAGCAACTGCTGCCCCCATGGCTCAGTCTTGAGACCCCTCCTGTCTGGTGTATACTTTTCAGAAATACAGTCAAACACACGACGGCTATGGTAAGCAAAGTTTGTGGATGACTGCAAAAAGGTTGTCATAATCGATGTTTAGCACAGCAGAGACATCCTTAAACAGGGTCTCAGTCAGACAGATGTGGTGTCAAAATTATGGCCTCGAGCTACAGTCATACAAATACCACATAGGTGCCAACACCCTAAATATGGAGGTAATATTAAGAGATCTATGGACACGTGTGGATAATCATCTCTACTTCCAGAAACACATTCACAAAGTGGTTAGAAAATCATGCTATGTGTTCCCACAAATTGCCAAGGTCTTTGCATGTAGGTCAAAGGAGGTTCCCTCTACTCATCAGTCATCAGACCCATCAGAGAGTATCACGGCACTCTTGTGATGAATCTGACTAGGCACCATCAGCAGCTGGAAAGACCACTGAAGTACCTCAACAAGAGGATTACTGGCCTCAAACAGTTGCCCCATGCAACAAGACTGAAGTTATCTCAATCTGTACTCTGTTGCATACTGTCTACTCAGGTGATCTCTGCCCAACAGACAGGTCCATGTCCAATGCAGAACTGATGTACATGCGCTATCTGAAGTAAACCCAAGCTCACTGTGCCACATGCTCTAGGGATATCATCATCACAACAATAAATAGAACATGTTGGAGGGATACATTACTAACTCACAGACTTCCCTTGCTTTGGAACAGGCTCCCAAACTACATTAAGCTGAGTCCCTCACTGACACTCATCCAGAGGAGCCTTGATGAGTGTATGTGAAACTGAACTGTCACACCATGGATCACTTCATCAGCTCTACTACACAGAGGCCTAGGGAACTAACCCCATGTATGGTGATAGCTGCACACTCTGGCCATACTAATATATGCCTTCAGGCAGATAGCCTATTCCTTACCTACGTACCTATATATATGTAGGGGGAACACAGTATAATAAGCCAAAGATGGATGGGCAGAGATTTGTGTAAGAGGGCGACCATGACAGGGAGCCATCCAGGACTGTCCCACCCAGCACACATCCCAATGGCACAAAAGACATGAGGTGCACATCTCACACACTGTACATAACAGCAACCAGTATCTGTAAGCATTACAGTGTATGTAGTCCATGTGCCTGATGTACAACATGACTGTACAATGAAGTACATATCTACTATCTGTAGACATGTACCTGTCACATAGGTTCATTAGTATGTAGTAGACTATCTTCACGAAGGCATATATTACCAAAGGCAAGTTGTGCAGCTTTCACCACCCTATTGGGTAGTCTCTTAAGCTCTAGTTCTAATAGTTAGTACCCTATGTCCCTTTCTAGTGGGGCTGCTGATGTGATGCCTGGTGTGAATTGTCTGTTTCCCATCCACTCATCAAGGTTGCTATTGAAGAGTGTCAGTGAGGGGCTCTGTCTGATCTACATTGGGACTCTGTTCCACAGTAAGGCAAGTGTCTGGGATGGTACTCTATGCCACCAGCATGTTGTATTCATTGTTGTGATGAGGTTCATATCCTTGGTGTGTGTAGTGTGACTCAATTTTGTTATCCGTAGATGGAGCATTTTCACCAGTTATGTGTTGGACATGGTTCTGTATGTTAAGCAGAGTGTGCCTCTAAGTAGGCAGTATGCAACAAAGAACAGATTTAGTTTTACCAGTTGTGTTGCATAACACAACTGTTTGAGGCCAGTAATCCTCTTGATGAGGTACCTCTATGGTCTCTACAGCTGTTGGATATGCTTAGTCGAGTACTTCCAAAATGGTGCATTGTACTCAATGATGGGTCTGATGACTTAAGAGTAGAGGGCCACCGCTAGCTCTTTTGAGCCTGATGCAAACCCTTTGTTGATTAGATGGGCCACATAGGATTTCCTAATCACTTTGGCAACATGGTTGTCAAAGGAAAGATGACTATCTACTTGTGTCCCCAGATCCCTTATTACCTTGTCAGTTTGTAGGGGGTAAACCCTATGTGGTAGTTTGTGGGTATTTTGTTTTCACCAAAGGGGATTACTATGCATTCTTCCATATTGAGATTGAGGCCATGATTCTGGCACCACACATCGGTCTCATAGAGTCCCTTCTGGAGAATATTTGTGTAATCTGGGGACTCTATTATGGCAAACACTTTACAGTTCCCAGAAAACTTAGTCAACCACAACCAATCTGTGTTGGCATGTACTTTTGAGAAGTCTATACCAAACAGGAGGGACCCCAGGACTGAACCCTGGGGGACACCAGTTGTTACCGGTGTAGAGTCTGACATGTAGCCAGCAACTCTTAATTTGTGGGATCTATCTGTGAGCCACTTTGCAATCCATTTTGTGATGTATGGATTCATGGCCAGGTTGGTGAGTTCATCTATGATACCTATCTGGGGAATGGTGTCAAAGGCCTTAGCGAGGTATAGGTAGGCTGTGTGGAGCTCATTGCAATCATCTGTAGCCTGGGTAACTGTCTCAAAGAAATACACCTAGTTCAGGAGATGTAATCTGCATTTGATGAAGCCAAACTGGGTGTGCTCAACTGTGTGAAGGTTCCCAATGTCTTTATTGTTGACTTCCATTATGATTGGCTCCATTGCCTTGCAGATCAGACTCGTCAGGTTCATAGAGCGTGAATGCCAAGGGTCTTTTGTAGCCCCACCCCTGTGGAGTGGGAAGAATGTTGCTGTGCAACATTCTATGGGTACATATCCTGTAGAGAGGATGTAGAGAGAGGTGTAGGTATCCTTGATGAATATGGATACATCCCCACCCTATGTGCTATGATCCAGGTTCTGATGCTAGAAGGTATGGAATGAGTAGTATCCTGGTAGTGCTGATGTAGTCCCTGGAGCCTTGAACTAGGTTTCTTTTACTGCACAGATATCAATATCCTCCATAATGAGAAGTGCCTTGAGCGTGTGCATTTGGAGGCTGAGACTTCTGGCAATGAGTAGCATTTAGATCACTTTGTGGTTATTTGTGTTGGTTACAGTGTTTGGTTTATCCTGAGTGACTGGTGTTCCACACCTGAAGTCAACGCCTCATTGGTCTGATCTGACAATAAGCTAATTACCCTACATATCCACATTCTGCCCCCACCCCCCATTAAGGAGTCCATATTTAAAAATTTCTCCAAAGCCAACTTCATGCTTCTTAAGACAGAAGTGGTGAACTTCAGGACACCCATGCAAATGCACAATACAGTTATGACTACTGAATCCTACACAATTTCACTTTATAAGCACTTACATGAGTGCATGGATCATGCTAGCCCAAATAGAACCAAGACTCTATCCTCCAAGAAAAGAAAGCCAGTCTGGTGGTCCCCTGCCATAAACAAACTGCACAACGGAAGGAAGAAACTGTTGCAAAAGAGGTTAAAATCCCATGAGTGGAGGAGCTCCCTGGTAAGCCTCAGTAAGAAGCTGCGATCCTTGATAAAATCCTGCAAAGTTAGTTACGAATACAAAATTGCCACTGATTCTAAAGACAACCACAAAGCATTCTATAGCTATGTCAAGAATGTCAATGGCAACACTCAGATCTGCTCTGAGTTACAGCACAATGGCACTAAATATACAGACCCAACTGATATTGCCAACATCCTGGCAGATAGGATCAGTGCAAACTTTACCCCCCTCTCACCCATGAAAGAGCCCATCTCTGTACCGGAAGAATGCAAAGTTGCTGTCATCACGGCTGCACAGGTAAAAACCACTCTCCAAAGCCAGGAACACAGCATCCATGGGATCAGATAACATCCCAGGCTGCATTCTACATGAACTACATAATGAACTGGCACCACACCTAAGTACCATGTTCAATCATAGCCTCACCTCAGGCTTTATGCCTGCTGAATGGCGCACAGCGACGGTTATCCCACTACACAAGCAGGGAGCCACCTCGGACCCTGGGAACTAGCGCCCCATTAACCTGATGAGCCTAGTCTGCAAGGCCATGGAACGTATCATCATGGAGCTTATAAACAAAGACATTGGTAATCTCCAAACTCTGGACCACAACCAGTTAAGGTTTGTAAAATGCAGATCATGTATCCTAAACCTGATAGACCTCTTTGAAGCAGTCACCAAAGCCGTAGACAAGGGTAAGGTGGTTCAGACAGCCCATCTAGATTTTCCCAAGGCTTTCAACACCATCCCCCACTCTGGAATTATGGATAAACTTACTAAACTAGGTATAAGTCCCTATGTCACAAGATGGGTTGCCAACTGGCTCACTGACAGAACCCACACTGTGAAAGTAGCAGACTCCAAATCCAACTTCAGACCAGTGACAAGTGGAGTACCACAGGGTTCAGTCCTGTGTCCTGTCCTGTTTGGTATCTACTTCCCTGAAATACAGGCTAACTCAGAAGGTCTTTGGCTAATGAAGTTCCAAGATGACTGCAAACTAGGAGCCATAATTGAAACTACTAACGATGTGGACATCCTACAAATGGGCCTCACTGAGACAGATGCCTGGTGTCAAAGCAATGGCCTCAAGCTCAATGGCAATAAGTGCATTGTCATCCCCTTTGGTAAAAACTCTGTACCCATGAACTACAACATAGGCGGTATATACTTAACACTGAAAGTGTGATAAGAGACCTTGGGACACAGGTGGACAATAGTCTCTCCTTTGATAATCACATCATCACAGTAGTCAGGAAATCCTTCTGCATGGCACACCTCATCACAAAAGGTTTCTCATGCAGAAAAAAAGAGGTCATTGTTCCCCTCTACTCATCACTCATTAGATCCATTATAGAGTACAACGCCCCTTTTGGTATGTACCTCACAAGACATGGACAACAACTGGAAAGCCTGCAGAAATACCTGACAAAGAGGATTAGTGGCCTCAAATACATGCCCTACACAGACCATCTCAAAACACTTCAGCTTTACTCTGTCACATATCGCCTACTCAGAGGTGATCTCTGCCTAACATACAAAGCTATGTCAAACAAAGAGCTGTTGGACATGCTCCACTTAAAGAAATCCCAATCCATCCGAGCTTCAGCCCCAGAACCTCGACCAAAATACAAAAGGAGGGGGTGTATCCATTTTCATAAAGGATACCCACACCTCCAGGTTAATGGCACAGCACAAGGCCTCGGAGTCCATCCAAATGCAACTAACAGTGGGCAAAGCTGCTTATCAGATCATAGCCTGCTACAGATCACCTACCTTGTCTCAGGACCCTCACTCAGCATTCCTGAGAACACTGGAAAACATAAAGGTCCTACTAAACACCATGATATTAGGAGATTTCAACTACCCAAACATTGACTGGGAGAATTACTCAAGTACAAACTCCTTTGCCCAATGCTTCCTAGAGTTTATAAACTCAAATGCCCTGGAACAGCTGGTCATCACATCCACTAGAGGTGACAACATACTGGACCTGATCATCACCAACATGGGGGATCGGTGCTCCACACCAGAGGTAAACCCCTCGCTGATAAGATCAGATCATAAAGTAATCACACTGGACATCCACATCCCGACCCCACCCCCAGTCAAGGAAACAACTATGAAAAACATTTCAAAAGCAAACTTCACACTTCTCAAAACCGAAGTGGAAATTTTCAAAGCCCCCTTGCTACAGGATAATGCTATCCAATCTGCAGAATCCTTTACAAGTGCATTCTATGAGCATCTACAGGGATGCATGGATCAAGCCATTCCAAGTAAAACCAAGACTCAATCCTCCAAAAAGATGAAACCAGTCTGGTGGTCCTTGGCCATAAATAAGCTATACAACAGAAGGAGGAAACTACTACATGATAGAGCAAAATTCCAAAAAAGAAAGGCATCACTGATTATTATTAGCAAGAAACTACGATCGCTCATAAAATCATCCAAGGCCAGTTTCTAAAGAAATACTGCCAAGGAATCTAAAGATAACCACAAAGCCTTCTTTAGCTATATCAAACATTTAGGTGGCAGCTCTCAGATATGCTCTGAGCTGCTGCAAAATGGCAAAAAATGCACTGAACCAACTGACATTGCCATCATCCTGGTGGACAAATTCAGTGCAAACTTTACCCCCCTCACCCCCAAAAGGGCCTGTGTCCATCCCCAAAGAATGCAGAGCCCCAGACATCATGGACATGCAGGTAAAATCAGCCCTCTCCAAAGCTAGGAACACAGCATCAATTGGACCGGGTGGTGTCCCATGCTGTATCTTACACAAGCTCCAAAAGAAACTAAACCTTCACCTAAATTCACTGTTCAGACAGCCTTACCACATGCTATGTACCCAAATAATGGTGTACAGCAACAGTCATCCCACTCCACAAAGGTGGTGCCACAACAGAACCTGGGAACTATCACCCTATAAGCCTGACCAGCCTGGTCTGCAAAGCTATGGAGTGAATTATCATGGAACTCATAACCAGAGACATTGGGAACCTCCAGACACTGGACCCTACCCAGATTGGCTTCATTAAAGGCAGATCCTGCCTCCTAAACCTAGTTGACTTCTTTGAAACAGTTACCAAGGCCATAGATGAAGGGAAGGTAGTCCATACAGCCTATAGTATAAAAAACAAAAACGATCGTAGGTAAAAGCAAGGTGCAAAAAGGAGCCCAAACAAAATGAAAGAAAATGCACCGAGCTAGCACACTGAGAACGTTTATTAATAGACAAAACAGAAAACAGAAAATGGTGAGCGCTTTCACAACATGAAGTTGCTTCATCCATACAGCCTACCTGGACCTCACTAAGGCCTTCAACACCATTCCCCACTCTGACATCATAGACAAGCTTACCAGCTTGAACATTAACCCCTATGTCACGAGATGGGTGGCCAACTGGCTCATGGATAGAACACACATGGTCAGAGCTGTGGGTGCCATGTCCAACTCTAAACCAGTCAAAAGTGGCGTCCCACAGGGCTCGGTCCTGGGACCCCTCCTGTTCAGTATATACTTCTCTGAGGTACAGGCAAGCATGGGAGGACTATGGCTGACCAAGTTTGCAGACGACTGCAAACTGGTAGCCATAATCGACTCTCCGGCTGACACAGACATCCTCCAGAAGGGTCTTACAGAGACAGATACCCGGTGTCAAAATCATGGCCTCAAGCTAAATGCCAAAAAATGCATAGCCATCCCCTTTGGAAAAAACAAAAATGCCCACGGATCACCCCATAGGTGGTAATCCACTAGGTACGGAAATGTAATTAGGGATCTGGGGACCCAGGTAGATAGTAACCTCTCTTTTGATAATCATATTGCCAAAGTGGTTAATCCCTGTTATGTAGCCCACCTAATCACGAAAGGGTTCACCTCTAGATCAAGAGAGGTCATTGTGCCCCTCTACTCATCACTCATTAGGCCCATAATAGAGTACAATGTCCCATTTGGTATGTACCTTAATCAGCATATGCAATAGCTGGTAAGACCACAGAAGTACCTCACCAAGAGGATTATGGGCCTCAAAGAGATGTCCTATGCAGCTCGACTAAAGAAACTCCAGCTTTACTCGGTTGCTTACTGCCTGCTCAGAGGTGATCTATGCCTGATGTATAAGGCCATTTCTAACCCGGAATCAATGGACATGCTCCACCTCAAGAAAACCAAATCTCTTAGAGCCACACACTCCAGTGAATGAAACTTCAGCACAGCAATAAACAGAACACGCTGGAGGGATAGATTCCACTCCCAGTGACTTCCCTCACTCTGGAATAAAATCCCAGTTTATGTTAGGCAGAGCCCCTCGCTGACTCTCTTCAAGAGGAATCTTGATGAGTGGACGGGAAATTGTAAATTTACCCCTGGGATCACTTCAGTGGCCCTGCTAGACAGAGGCCCAGGAAACTAATTTAAAAGGGAGGCGAAAGCCAACACATTCTGGCTAGGCTTATAAATACCCTTGGGCAGATAGCCTATTACCTACCTATGAAGCTATGAACCTACACGCTTCAGGGACCTAAACCTTGTCACCACAATAAATAGAATATGCCAGAGGGATAGATTCTTGTCCCAGAGACTTCCCATACTCTGGAATAAACTACCTATCTATATCAAACAAAGCTCCTCATTAGCACTCTTCAAGAAAAATCTTGATGATTGGATCGGAAATAGGAAATTCACCCTGGGGATCACTTCTGTGTCTCTGCTCGACAGTGGCACAGGAAAATAAATTTCTTGGGTGGCAAAAGCCAGGGTACCTTTTTGGCTGGGCTTGTATAGGCCCCAGGGCCGACAGCCTAGTACCTGCCTATGAACCTATGAACCTCTGAGCCTTGCCTAAAAAAGGTAATATGGGAACAGCAAGAGCCTTGGCCATTATTCAGAAGCATAGGGGTGACAGGTGCAAACCATCTGTAGCGATCATGTCATCACAGGCAGACAGAGACTGGATCCCCTTTGAATGACACCAGAAGCTCAGCCAATTGTTGACGTTTATCGTCTTTCTGTTATATTGTAGTATCATGTAGGAGAAGGTAAGATGCTACTCAAGGTCAGGGTCATACCAGCCTGGGCTACATGATCATAGAGCTAATATAGATCTCCTGTCATGTTGTCCTGGGAGGTATGTCTCAGATCATTCACACTGTCATGTACAAAGAACATGTCATATATGTACCTGTTCTGGAGTGATGTAAGTGCTTGTGTTATGTGGTGGATCATAGCACCTGACAGGCAACTGACAGTAACCTTCCCCTTGTCCAGCCGAGTGAGTGGAACATCTTTGTGCCTGACTATGAAGTCACCTATTACTAGTGTGTTGGGTATGTTGTTTTGCCTCAGGGCCTGTTGTGAGGCACACTGCTTTGGTGTATTATGTGCTTTCTGATGTGTGCTTGGAGGTGCATGTTGTTTGCTTGTCTGCTTAGGAGGACACTCTCTCTTTTTCAGATTAATATTTGTATTCTCTGAGTATGGTAATGTGCATTTATGTGTGTATTTTGTTGGTACTTATATTGTAGGTCTATGTGAGACAGTTGTTGTAGTGGTTGTATGACCCTACTCCTCCTGACTGTATTGTCCAGTATTGGGTTGGCAGAGCTTAGCCACCGGTTTGACCCTGCGTGTGCCAGCATGTGGTGCATCAACCCCTATATGATATGGTCATGGCCTATGCATACAATACACTTACAATCACCTAGTATGATAAGCCTGCTGAGGTTAGCAAATGTGAAAAAAAAACTTTGGGCAAACAGTCAGCAAGTAATGTCTGTATTGTACCCTGTAACTCCATATTGCTTGCTGAAGTGTAAAGACGTACTTAGTTTGGATTAAGAACACAACACTTGCCAACTGTGTGTGTGTGTGTGTGTGTGTGTGTGCGTGTGTGTGTGTGTGTGTGTGTGTGTGTGTGTGTGTATGTGTGTCTGTCTGTCTCTCCCAGGGGAGAGAGCAACCTTTTGGAGACTACTCACACCCCTTAAAAGTGGTATACTCATCTTTGTCAAGTCTGATGATGTCACTTTCCTACAGGTATACATGTGGAAAGGAAAACTCCCAATAATGTGAATAACGCGTCGTGTAAATGCGTACTGCTGTAATAATATAATGTAGTTAAGTAGGGGTTCGATTCCTGCACTTGTCAACTGTGTGTGTGTGCGTGTGTGTGTGTGTGTGTGTGTGTGTGTGTGTGTGTGTGTGTGTTTCCTTGGGGAAGAGCAACCTTTCTGGAGACTACTCCCATCCCTTAAAAGTGATATAATCATCTTTGTCAAGTCTGATGATGTCACCATCCTACAAATATACCTGTGGGAAGGTGAAATCCCAGTAAAATGTACATAGTGTGTTGTGTAAATGAGTACTGCTGTAATATCATAATGTAGTTAGGTAGGAATTCAAATCCTGCACTTGCCAACTGAGTGTGTGTCTCCCCTGGGGAGGAGCAACCTTTTTGGTAACTACTCACAGATCTTAAAAGTGGTATACTCCTCTTTGTCAAGTCTAATGATGTCACCATCCTGCAAATATACCTGTGGAAAGGTGAAATCCCAGTAATGTGTATAGTGCATCATGTAAATGCGTACTGCTGTAGTATCGTTAGGTAGGGGTTTGAATCCTGCACTTGCCAACTGTGTGTGTGTGTCTCTCTGGAGAGGAGCAACCCTTTTGCAGACTAAACACACCCCTTAATAGTGGTATACTCATCTTTGTCAAGTCTGATGATGTCACCATCCTACAAATATACCTGTGGAAAGGTGAAATCCCAGTAATGTGTTTAGTGCGTTGTGTAAATGCGTACTGCTATAGTATCATAATGTAGTTAGGTAGGGATTTGAATCCTGCACTTACCAACTGTGTGTGTGTGTGTCTCGCTGGGGAGGAGCAACCTTTTTGGAGACTACTCACACCCCTTAAAAATGGTATACTCATCTTTGTCAAGTTTGATGATATTACCAAACTAGAAATATACCTGTGGAAAGATGAAATCACAGTAATGTGTAAAGCGCGTCATGTAAATGCATACTGTTGTAGTGTCCTATTCTAGTTAAGAAGGAGTTTGAATCTTGTACTTGCTGACTGTGTGTGTTCCAGGTGTGTGACACCATTGGTCAATGTGGAGTGGGTTTTGATTTTTCTAGCATATGACATATCACAATGACAACTGTATGTGCATTACACATGTAAGGTAGCTGTGAGGCAAATCCATATACATACATGTGACCTCAATTATTTCATAGGTGGGTACTTTGGTTTCTCCTTGACTGCATCTGTTATCTTTGCCAGATCGTGCTGGCACTTTCCAGACCTTAGGTCACTTCTGTATGCTTGTGACAAGCTTAGCCACTGCAGTGATCCCTGGGCTACGTCTTCTGTTTCACATCCACTCATCACGGTTTGTACTGAAGAGTGTGAGTGAGGGTTTATGCTTGAGGTATATTTGAAACCTGTTCCAAAGCAAGCAAAGTCTGACAAAGATGACTAATCATTATAGGTGTGCAACAACCTCTGTGAATCTGCATGCAAACCCTTTACTGCTTATGTGCTCCACAGAGGGATTTCCAAAACCCTTTGGTAATGTGATTATCAAAGGAGAGATGACTAAACACATGGCTCTATGTATACATTAGTATCTGTTCCACATTTTGGGGGCTACTACCTATGTGGTACTCTGGGGATACTTTGTTTTCTAAAAGTGGATAACTATGCTTTCTTTGGCTTATAGCTTTACAGCATGAGTTTCACACCAGGTATCTGTCTCTATGATACCCTTTTGGAGGATGTGTGCATCATCTGGAGAATAAAGTATTGTCCACAGTATGCATTTTCATCAGACATGGGCAGACATATCCATACTGTGTTTGCTTGTACCTAAGAAAGCTATATGCCAAACAGGAGTGGTCCCAGGACTGAGTGCAGGTGAATATCACTTGTTACTGGCATAGAATAGTACATGGAGGCTGCAAATGTTACTGTGTGTCCTACATCTGTGTGGCAGTTGTCAAGGCATCATCTAACAATCATTTATGGTCAGCCTGTTGAGGTTATGTATAATACCAGAATGTGGGATGGGTATGAATTGCTGGTGAGCTATAGGTTGGCTGTGTTGACCTCCCCTCCCTCACCTATAGCCTTGTTAACTGGCTTGAAGTCTAATAGGTGTAGGAGCCATGATCTGGTCTTTAGAGAACCTAAGTGGGTATGGTGCAGTGTTTGCAGGTTCATAATGTCTCTGTTAATGAGTTCTATAATGCTGTGCTCCATTGCCTTCCAGATAACATTTGTCTGGTTTATAGGGTGAGAGTTTCCAGGATCTGTTGTAGTTCTACCCTTAATCAATTTATGTTAACATTTGCACTGGGTGTGATGAGGGTGGACAGGTTTAAGAATAAGTATATTAGAGGGTCAGGCCAGGTTTAAAGGTTGGTAGACCAAGCCAGATAGGCAGAATTAAGTTGGTTTGTATATGTGCTGAGATGCAGAGTATATTGTGAAATAGATGCTAAGGATGAAGCCGCCAGGTAACAGGAAAAGAGGAATGCCTAAGATGAGGTTTATGGCTGTGGTGAGAGAGGACATGCAGGTGGATGGTGTGACAGCGCAAGATGCAGAGGGCAGGAAGAAATGGAAACAGATGATCTACTGTGGCGACCTCTAATGGGAGCATCCGAAAGGAGAAGAAGAAGATGTTGTAGCTCAACACTTGTGGACTGTGGACACCATTACCATTCGTCATTCCACAAGTATATAACCTGTATAGAGGCTGCATCTGGACAGAGTATTTAGGTGAGTGGTGACTTCATATGTCAGCTTGTGTATGACACAGCCAGGGACACTGTCCAGTATCACTGCCACTGTGGTTTGGACTTTGGTAAAGAGATGTTTTAACTAGAGTGTCTGTGAATCATCAGGTTTTACATTCTTCAGGTATGGAAATGTGGCCCTTGTGCAATGACAGGGTGGTGAAATCCACATTCAAACTGTCTGACAAGGAATTGGTAATGTCAGTCAGATAAGTGTACTTTGTGAACATTTACATTAACTGTGACCTGATCTGAGATTTCCCATGTAGATTATAAACATCACTAAAGAAAGCTTTAGTGTTGTCTTTGGAATCCTTGCCATTTTTTATTTTGAAGCTTGCCTTGTATGTTTATTGAGGGATTGTATTTTACCAATGATACTGACCAGAGAGGTTATCCCTTCCTGGTATGTAACTCTTTTTTGGTACAAATTCACACCTTCTATTATATATTTAGTTTATGGCAGGGGTCCATGGACTAATGCACTTTTACTGTATAAGTGAGAATTTCTTGTGTTTGTGATAGCACGGTCCATGCAACCCTGTAGGTGAACAATGTGCATTACTAAAGGATTATGCAGCTGGGACAGTGTTAACCTTAGTAATGCAAACCAATGACAGATAGCAATAACAGCATCACCCACAGCACAGTGTCAACCTGTGTCATACACACACATGCGTACTCAAGTTCCAAAATGTGTGCAGTACAATGCATACTGGCCGCCAATAGAAACTATGGGGTGTTAACACTGGCCAATACAGGGCATGTCACCCGGCCCATGTGTCCAATATGCATGTACGTGCAGACAGTGCACCTCCACCATGTTCACAAATGGACACCTGCAAAACTGTGTCGCACACACCCCACACTTACTGTCCACTGTATAATGCATGCTGACACAACTACACACATCAGCCAAGTGGCACATGGGCAAACAAATCACAATTGGAATAAACACTGGTGAAAGCAATACAACATTGCTAATTACAGCTTTAATGCATCATGCCTGCTCAGCTACACCTTCAAGGATATCATTACACTTTACTGCTGACAACATGCTACACATCCCACCATTGCTATACTTTATTAAAGTCACCCTGTGCATCAGCACCATGTTAGCCTGTTCCTGCATCAATGATACAGATGACAGGAGGTGGCACAGGTTTCATCATATGCACAGGGTATGTTATTGGTTTGCCAGAAGCCTACACTGAGCCATACAATTGACATGTGTGTGTGAGTGTGTGTATGAGGGCTATGAGTACTGTTATGGGCCAATGTTGATGTCGTGTGTGCGGGTATGTGTTTGCCTGAGGTTTCTGGTTTATGTGTGTGTGTGTCTGCATGCACACAATTCCACCATGTGGCTGCCATATACAGGGATTTGTGAGAGAGCTACAGACTGTAACTGGCAGGCTTTACAGATCACCGTCTCTGGCCTTGGATATGGAACCTGTGCCTGGCAGAGGTGCTACAGACAGTATCAGGTACTAATCCAGATTGGGTACTATCCAAAGAGGTCCCTGCTGGGACTGGCCAGAGCCACATGCACGTGGTCTGCTAGGACGGTCTATGGACAGCCCCCCCCCCAACATTGCTGGGGCTGGTACTGGCACTATGGGACCGGCTGTAACTTTCTGGATATCTATGGCGACCTCCAGCTGCTGATGTTGCTGGCATACATCCACGTCGATGTCTCAACCATCCCGCAATGTCCTGACACATGGACATGACATTGTGGAGGCCATCCAATGTCTCACCCCAACGTCTATCAATGACCTCAGTGTAGTTACGTATGACATCTGTTAGGTCATGGATACTGTCATTTACAGAGGTGTTATGAGCCATCTGTGCCCTTAGTCCCTGTCTGGTGTACCGCTCCATTCATGTCTGCGCCCCATGACAGCCTGGAACATGCATGTGGTAGAAAGAGGTGTGGCACATCTGCCAGGGGTATGATGACCAGCAGTGCTCTGATGAGAACCCCTGGGCATCTGCCTATGTGGTACCATTCCAGACATCTGGCTATGGCTGCTGTGTCCTGATACATGTGCCATAGATACCACACTGTCCTGGCCAGTGCCAACCGTACATTATCAATCAGCTAAGGGCAATGGTGGTGATGATGGATGTACAGGCAGCATGACTGTGTGCATGGATGGGGTGGAGTCTTGTGTACTGTCAATCGGTGGCCCAACAACAGACCCTGACAAACTTGCCTGTGTCTCAACACACCTATCCTCATCATCACTGTCTGTCTCAGTGACATCAGTTTCCCTGCTGTACTGAACCAGCCTCACCTTGGTACCTGTGAGAGGAAAACAGGAAACACACTTTAAGACCTGAACATGACTTCAGACCACATGCGCACATGCACACATGCACAGACACACACATGCGCACATGCACACATGCACACATGTGCATATGCACACATGCGCACATGCACACATGCACACATATGCACATACGCACATGCACACATGCGCATATGCGCACATGCACACATGCGCACATCCACACATGCACACACACAAAAATACACTCCTCCCTAAAGCAGCCACACACAACACCAGCAATCTCAGAACATGCACAATAGCAGGTGATGGTGAGGTTCAGTATCACAAGCAAAACAGTCATATCACACGTCAACATGTAGGATGTGTTGCTCAACAGCATGCAGTGCAAGTGTAGACAGTCCTTGTTACTAACAGTATACATGGGTTTGATGCATGTGTTTTGTTATTAGGCGATGGGCCTCCCCCTGGAACACAATGCATACATGGACACAACATTGCTGTGCAGGTATTTATAACCCTGTAATGTACTGTGCACCATAACTCACAGGTGTACATACCATTGCTGGATGTGCATCTGTGTGTCAGATAGGTATCCAATGCTGATTACAGCCTCTCTATCTTTAGCAAATAATTGTGGACACATTTTTAGCACATGCATGATGAGTATTCACACAACATAATCAGTGGTGCATGGATAATTGATGGAATACCATTCGGCCACATACCCAATGTACGGTACTTATGGTGAGTGTAGATTATATTGTGGACATGCCAGTCTCATCCATGACATGGCATGCTAAAACACAACTGCATATTTAAACACTACACATACCCAATGTGTGTCATATGACCTAGTCACTCAATAGCATCACAAGACATATATGTATCAGTTGTGCAAATGGTGATTGGTATGCATATTGTTTAGAGGTGCATATGTGTGCACACACGCAACATTAAGGTGTATATCAATGAAAGCTATGTGTAGTACTGTGGTTACAATAACTGGATGGGGTATAGTACCATAGGCCATCATCATGAAGCATCATGTGGTCACTCAAGCCTACAAATGTTTCCCAAACCAGCACTAATCATGTTGTGCCAGAACTGTACTACCTTGGCTACATTCACCATTTCACAACCAGTTGTTACGTGAGTTTGTAAGGAAGCCAATAAGGAGCATTCCCTGACATGAATGTGTAATGTGTTGCAGAGTGTTTAAATGCCCCATGAGAGGCCTCTACCCCTCAGGTATATTATGTGCAATGTGTGGATGGGATTTTGGATACTGGAGTGTGTCTTTACAGAGGGTTTGGGAATCCTTTATGTGTAGCATGTTAAAAGGCTCTGTGTATGACATCGATGTGTATGTTATGTGCATGTTGAGTATCAACTGTGCCTATCCAATGGCCACTACAGTCTAGCCACATTAGTTTGAGATGGTCTGGGTATTGCATGTGTTTGAGGCAGCTAATCACATTAGTGAGATGTGCGTGTTCTTACACCAAACATGCACAGCATGCATTATGGGTAGGTGTGTTACATGTGTACATGGCTTACACCTTAACTATGACATGCACTTTTTATTTACAATAAAAAATGTAGAACACTTGCCAGCATCTGTCCACTGCCTTGATGTCACCCCAGTGGGACCTACATAGAGATGAGACAGTTTGTCAGTGGCCACAACTGTGGCATTGCTACTGTGTGTTTGCAAACTTGCAGTACAACAACAGTTTACATTCACAGGGCTACAGATTATGTTCCAAATGATCAGTATTGCACAACAATAGGCTCCACATCTTTGAACAATACACTCCATATCTCACATATGCATGATCTACCAATACAGATAATAGTAGTCTATAGATATGCCATGTTACTGGCATTCTCCATGTGTGCTTGCTGGGTGGCTCCAACCTCCATCATGGTGTATGTCTGCTGCTTTTGTTGTTGTTGGGCAGGTGCCACCAGGCTCAGGAGGCAGATCCTCCATTCTGGTGAGGGGGGGGTGGATATTAACACCACCTTCTGTTGCAAGCTATTGTCTATGCACATCAGCAGCACACTGACGGTCATGTCTGAGAAAATCACTGCAGTGGTGGCATACCTGCTCATATGTCCGGTTATGCAGGACTACCTCATTTACCCTGCAGACAACATCTTGCCACATTGCAGTACGCTCCTGCTGGTCCTGGCTGGTTCGTGAGAACATGAGACGGTAGTGCTGAATCATACTGCTAGTAATTATATCATCTTCAGCACTACTTTAACTGGGGTTCCTGCGATGGGCCATGATCCCTGGAAGACATAAATACAAAAATATGTCTGAGCAAGTCATATGGCACATTTAACATTATACAGTACAGATATCACTGAACTGCCATATATAGCAACCTATTAGCTAACTGAGAGTGAAACACTGTAACTGCCACTTATCACTGCTCACCCCACAACTGCTTAAAATTGCCTTGCTCACTCTCTATCTAATGCATCATGTTTTGCACAGCAACAAAATAAAATCACTATATAAGACTATACAAGAGGACCTGGCACACTGTATGCAACACGATGCACCACCTAGCCACAGCAGATATACATCAAGCTGATGTGTAATGAAATATATCATCCATCACAATCAGTGTAAGGTCCAGTAAATGTATTATACCACACAATGTGTTAATCGTAAATCCGTGGCCAAAATATGTGCACAATTGGGAATATAGGTTGCATACTGCTGTAGTACATTATGAATGTTGCTAGATACACAGTTATATGGTTTAACACATATGTCAAAGGACATGTTACAGACATACCCACACACACATCAGACATAATTACAGGACACAAAGGTATGACAACCCAGATAAGCTTTCACTGTGTACTGTACAGTACTGTATGTCAGTACTTACACAACCTTAATCTTGAGAAATTTAATGAATACAGGGACCACACAAAACAGTGGATGCAAGCAATGTGGACATACACCATACTTTGCTGTACAGGCCCAGAGCTTCAAGTAGTACTACAGTACACATTGGATTTGGATTCAACATCAGTATCTATCAATAATCATAGATGTAGTGCTTTAGCCTCCAATGACACACCCTAGTTAAAACCAAGGGACTTAATCACACTATATGCAATAGTACTTGTTCTGCCTAGCAACAGAATACACAGCTTTTGCTAGGATCAAAGCAAGGACCCATTATACCATGACATAAATAGTTTCCCACTAAGCTATCCCACAGATACATATCTTTGACGTATTCACAAACATATTGACCATCACAGTCAGTCAACAGTACAGAGAATCTATTGCAACAAGTAGATGTAGGTGTGTATGAGTATATATAACTATATATATATATATATATATATATATATATATACATATACACATCCATTGGTCTACATATACATATATATGTAGGCACATATACATTTCCCCTTTCATAGTGAGAATATCAATTATACAAAGTATGTAAGGTGTACAGTAATGTAATAAAATCGCACATTCTTGGGATAAATGCATTGAAGGTGTTGACAGCCCAGGTAGCTTTAGCAGGCCTTACTGGCTTCAACATTACAAACTGAACATACCACCCACAGTGTTTAACCACCACATGTCATATACCAGCACTGTATGTTGTCTTGCTTGTCACACATTAAAACCTACATACAAATATGCGCATACTAACCTTCACCAACATATATATCTCCACCCATTACAAACAGTTGCAATATGTCCCCTGCTCTATGCACATATACAGATGTGAATATATATGACACATATATATTTCTCCGTATGTGTGTGGCATACACACACAAGGTCCACACTGTTGTAAGTCCCTGGACCTCACAGCTGAACTGTTGGGCCTTGCTGCAACACAAACAGGTGTCACATACAAACACACACTAACATTAGGGGGGTATATATGGCTACAGATGCTAGATAAGCATACTAGACTGCTACAGCAGTTGCCAGTGCTAAGCAACACTTTAATATGACTATCATGCATGTGTTGTTCTGTCACACCCATGTTTATATAATGTCAGCGCTAATCCTCCCAACAGTCATTGGCCACACTACTGTACAGAACACAGATAACATGGATAAGATCTTTGACATTTAATGCTGAGCTACACATTTCACAGGTATGTCCCACTGCCCGCAGGAACACACAGTATTGTCTATAGCAGTAGTTAAGCAGAACATCTGTGCATAAAGAAGTACTGCTGCCACATATGAATGGTTCACATTATGTAGATTATTCTTCATTAACATCTACTACATGCCAGTAAATACATATGTGTCACATACCTTTCCTTTGTATGATTTGCTAATATTTCTTTTTATTTTTCCTTTACGCTGCCTCTATCTCTCTCTGTCTTTCTCTCTCTGTCAGTTTCTGCAATAGAGTGATTGAGTTTGTTGGCAGAGATTGCAGCCTGCTTTTATAGGAATTTGCACATGAGCATGTGATGGCCTCTGCACCAATTAATGGCCACCATTTGCTAACTGCATGCAGCCTGCTGTGTAGTAATTGCAGTAATCACTGTCATAACAACCCAGTACTATAAATTGCTATCTCATGTAGGCATGGCCCTTTCAGCTTTCCAAGATGGAGATCATCCTTGTTTGGTGTGGACATCATTGTTTAAGACAAAAGGTTGGTATAGTTCTTATATCAGAAGCTAGGGGGGTAGCCAGAGATTTACATTTTGTACTCAGTCCTAATGTTGCTGCTTCCAGTACCCACTTGTTAGTGTAGAAATGTACTCATCCCTCAAAATGCTACCCCAAGATATATGGAAATATGTACTTTCTTTTCAACTGTTACAATTAACTGCCATACAAAGCTAGTTATTGAGATGTATTCCTTTGGCACACGAATTGTTTGTGAACTGCTATACTGTGAATATTCATTTACTCAGTTCTAAACAGTTTGTTCTTTTTTAGTGTTGACATTAGCACAAGCTGCTCAGAGAAACTAGACACATTTCAGTACTGTGAGTATGCTTACCTACATCCTTGGTAGACCCTGTACACACACAGGTATATTCTACATTTTGGTAGGGTTGCAGAAGTACAAAGAGCGTAAGTACTATTGTGTGGATTTTATCTTGCTGGACTTACAGGGTTGCAGTGTACATGTTAGTTTATCAAGGCAAGTTATATGTCTGCGTAACTCCCAACTGTGGACCTATCTACATGACAGCCAGAGAATAGCCTGTTATTTTTTGTCTGTGCACCACACAGGTATTTCCAGCAATAGAGCAATGGCATTGTTACAGTTGGTTGCTACCAGTACATGGCTACATCCGTTTGTATTTCAGTGTTGTATTCCTACATAAGGGTATGCTTCCAAAACTCCTTCCAAAGCTATTTGCACAGTGTTTAGCAGCAGAAAGGCTGATATGCCTCTGTGTTTCTGCCTCTGCCAGACCTCTCAACCACTCAGGTACATATTTGAACAGACTCAGGGAAAAGTCAAGAAAATGTCAGGGACAATCAAGGACACCTTTAAAATATTAGTGCCATTAAGTTGAGACATTGAGAGAATCAAAGCATATGAATTAATACACATTTTCTGAAGTAAAACAAGTGTTTAACTCTTAATTATTGTCATTATTCATTAAGTGTAATTCACCACCTTTCTGGCCAAAGTCAGTAGTTTTCGGAGGGATTCAGATGGACAGAGCTAAAATTTGTTTCAAAATCAGGGACATCCCTGAAAATTAGGGACAGTTGGGAGGTATGGCCTCTGCCCTAAACAGATATGCCAGTGTTTGTCCTGCTGTGATACTGTGTGGGGTTGTAAAGTGATGGTGTAACATTATTTCCTGCTAGAATGGCTGCTTCTCTTATCACAGTCATGTAATGTAATCCCACAACAACTGTTGGTCAGCATCCACAGAACAAGTTATGTGGTATGTTATTCCTATTTTTTCCTTTACATTCACTCATTCTAATGCATGATATATTTATTTAAGCACCAACTTGAGGTATATCTACCATGGCTTAGTGGTACTTCTTGTTGTGTAGTGTGTGTAAGGTCCAGGGTTTGATACTTACAGAGGTGTTTTATTTTGCTGCTGAGCAGAACAAGGGCCCTCACATACAGAGTAACTAAAGCACTTTTAAGCAGTTGTAAGTGGGTTTGTGCAGGTTTGCACATTGCTGTGCATTGCTTAGCCAAGCGTAAACAAGCGCAAACCCGCGCAAACCCGCTAACTACTGCTCAATAGTGCTTACTCCCACTAACCCCAGTGCTCATTTCTTTGAAAGAAAAGAAAAAGGGGGAGATAGGAAAGTGGTGAAAAAGGGGCACAAAGAGGGAAAGACAGTATGGAAAATAGCTGGGGATGTGCAGGACGGGTGTAGGGAAGGTCCATAGCTTGCCCATTTCTTCAACAGCTGCAGCTGTGCATATGCAATAAATTTGGAGGTAGATATGAAACCTTAAACCCCTGAGAGAGAGGTGAGGACAACAAAGTATGTTGTAATGCCAATTAAATAACATTTCATGTGTCCAGTGGACATGTTTGCAAAATGGGCAGCTATGTAATGGGCGTCATTTTTTTTTTGGGAGCAGATTGCCCTTTTTTTCAGATGAGAGTGGAATGTGGGGTAGGGGAAGTAGGTATATTTGGGGAGGTAGGTTGGGGAGGTAAACAGACAAGACAAACAAGATGCATACAGGGTTGTTATATGACACATGTGGTGGGTGAACACCTTTAACGGGGAGGGATGTTTGGAAATCGCAAGCCCAAGATTCCCCAGATGGAAACAGTAGGACTGAGGTCCCCACCCATGGGCAGTCACCACTGCACCTTCACGGCCCAGAGGGGGCTGTGCTGGGGGCTGTGTAGGAGGGGCAGGCTGACCCGTGAGTTGCGCCATTCGAGCTTCAAGCTGGCATAGAGGTTCTGCAACAGAACGATCAATCTCTCTACGCACCACAGCCCGGACCGTTCGAAGGATGATAGGTGGCCCTCCTCCACCCATGCTTGCACGGGGGGCCGAGCCCCATCCCCTGCAGCGCTTCCACCTGAAGGTGGCACAGGGCCAATGGAGGAGGAGGTCCCAGGCTGGGCACCAGATCTGCTGGTGCCAGGTGCCATGGCCAGCTGAGGTGGAACAGGTGGGTCCGCTGGGACTGGCCTTCTCATACGAACTATGTTTTTAAGAGTTTAATAAAGATATGGGTTAGTAACAGTCAACAGCATTTCCAGTTAGGTATAGCAGCATGCAGAAGTATTCCCATTAATCCAACACACCAGATTTTGAACAGTTGAAAAGCAAGCATAACACATGCATATATAGAACAATAGTGGACATTACAACAGCATGCAGGTTGAATTGATGGCAACAGGCCACCAATATTGTGGTATTTTTACAGGGCTCATGCATAGAAATAAATGCAAATATTTATAAACCATTAGGACATATGTCCCAACAAATGTTTTGAGATTAGACATATCGATTGAGGTGTGGAATTGCATTTTTTATGCACATACAGTAGGGTGGGAAAATATAGCTCAATTAACAACTTATATATCCTTCTAGTTTTCACTACATTCCTATTAACTGCAGTTATATGTCCCTTGCATGTATTATTACACTACCCAATGTCCTTATATTGTGCAAGTGGATTTTGCTAGATCATTATATACATGAGCTGTATCTTACATACAAACTGTCCAAGATGCAAATGTTACTGCTACATATTTTTAGAGTTGCTCACACAAACTTCTGCTAAGATGGTACACTGACAGCTCTACTTTCATATAATTATTATCTAGATATATTCAGGTGAAAGTATCAGTTATATGTTAACAGCACCCTACATTTCTGGCAACACACTGACATTTCTGGGGAACACAATACCAAGCTACTCATGTGCCAGATAAACCTGTACATGCTGGACATGAACCAACAGTTGAGGGCTGTAAATATGCATAAAAGCTACTGGCACTCCCTTCATCCACGTTATATGGGCCTACCCAAGTGTGGATTGACACTGCTTAATACAACACTACTATTTGTAGAATGCAACAGTACAACAACATATCAAAGAAAATGATACAGATGCACTCTAGGAATTATACATTTATTAAAGGATTATTACACCTTTATTGATTGGGTTAAAACACTTTTTGAAGGCTCTGTCATTTATTTTATATAACAGTACATGCAGAAAAATTACTAACCTGCCTGATGACGCAGTCTTTGCAGCCTATCTTCATGGGCTTGCTGATTCATAGCCCGGACACCTGCAGCTGTGAAGTAAATGCAGTGATATTGAGACATACCTATCCATAGTATAGACAAGCATAGTAATTCTTAACTACTTAATACAATGGCTATTACTCAGTACTGGGGCATTAGGCATGCATGGGATTCCTGGATCCACTGGTCTAGTTGATCCTCACTACGTCACTTCAGGTCAGAATAATGGTTCTTGACCTGCTCACCAGTCCAAGAAACACCAGTGGCACTGGTGAGATCACGAGCAAGACTGTTCCAGGCCTCTGTTTTATACTGGGTACCCTGGTACTGGCCCCGCAAGAGTCTTTCCTCATGATTGTGGACAAGAAGCCAAACCATTACTTTGGACGCCTCAATGCCCCAGCGTAGCACTCTAAATCGAGTGCCTTCTCCAACACTGGCCATGCTGGCTGCAGAAGGAAGCTACAACCAGTTATAGCAAGTATTCCCACCTGTGGAGCTTAAATATGCCTCATTTCCCACACTTATTTGTGATTGGCCAGTTTTGAAAAAACTCAGCTGTAGGCACACCTGCTTAGCTGATGTTGGCAATGTTTAAAATTCCTTTGATAGATATGTGTCTGTTGAAAGTGCATATTTATGAAATGCTGTCATGGCTTAGTGGTTAAGTACTGTGACTATAGTGCTCAGTATCCTGAGTTTGAGCCCTGTCACTGCTTTTTATTTTCCTACTGGGCAGACCTGACTGGTTAAGGTACAGTAAAGGAGGTGTGGCCGTGTTTGCTCAACTTTGCCCGACTTTGCCTAACGTTGCTCAACATTGCTCGATGTTGCTTGCTTGACATTACTTGACATTGCCCGACATTGCGCTGGTTAGCATGGTGCACAGCTACGTGCAAATACGTTGTGATTGCACTGGTTAACGTGGTGTGCAGCTATGAGCAATTGGATTTAAACATGTTCAATACTGGTAAAATGAGCTTAGCAGTACTTTATATTGCTTTAAATAGGGTACTCTTGCCACGGAATGCATAACCATTTCACCTTAATATATATATATATATATATATATATATATATATATATATATATATATATATATATATATATATATATATATATATATATAATATTCGTTCACTACTACATTTAACTTTTCAATGCTTTTTACAAAATGTATACATTAAAAATGTCAGGAAATATTTTTGTATACAGATTTCCAACAGAAAATGGAACGTGCAGTAGTAGGACTCGAAACGGGAATGCATCCCCTTTGAGAGAAGGCTCTAACCACTATGCTATCGCTATTTTGCTTAATTTGCATAGATTTTTCTTATTATCCTCTTCTGGTGTCTAAACTGCTAACTGTAGCTAAGCAATGGGCAAACCCGCACAAACACACGCAAATACAGGCAGCTATATCGGATGAAATAAAAAAAAATTTAAAAAATCTTTCTATTTTTAATTTTGTTAGTTGTTTAAAATATGGGGGAGTGTAGTGTTATATTGTGCACATGTGAGCGGACTCGCTAATGTAACTTGACATTGCAGCGTTTCTTCATTGCAGGGGTGTGGATTTTTGGACTGCTCAGCAGAACAAAACGCCCCCTACACTCGTCCACGTTCCATGTAAGCTTTAGAGTTGAGGCAGCGCACCCTCATTAATATGCATGGTGCGCTGCCGTCATGCTCTTAGACTGGTGCTTTCATGTAAGACTAATCTAGTCTTACATGGAAGATTAGTAAACCCTGGGGAGCAGAATTTTCTGATCATAAAATACCGTGGGTTTCAGTGGGTGATAATAACAATATTTTAAAAGAATGCAAAGGAATAAAAGTGTTAACAGCAGTCTTTAATACATTAAAATAAGAAAAAGAGAAAGTGAATGACCATGTGACCATGAGAGAATATTATGGAAAATGAACTTATTGATGGGCTGTAAATAAAAAGAAAAAAAAAATATATATATATATATATATATATATATATATATATATATATATATATATATATATATACACATATATATTTAAATGTTGAAACCTCATATCATGCGTTCCGGCCCCAAAATCCGGACAATACCAAGAAAGGAGGGGGGGTATCCATATTCATCAAGGACACCCACACCTCAAGACTGGTGGCAACGCACGATGCATCGGAGACCATCCAGGTGCAATTAACCACAGGCAAGACTGCTCTGCAAATTGTAGCATGTTACAGGCCACCCTTACAAACTCAGGAAACTCACATGGCCTTCCTGAAAACACTAGAGGGGATAAATGTATCACCAAACACCATCATACTAGGTGACTTCAATTACCCTAATATAGACTGGGAACACTACTCAAGCCCAAACACCCAAGCCCAAAAGTTCCTGGAATTCATAAACTCAAATGCCATGGAACAACTAGTCACCATCCCCACAAGAGGAGATAACATACTTGATCTCATCATCACGAACATGGGAGCACAATGTTCAACACCGGAAGTATACCCCTCACTGGTGAGATCAGATCACAAACTAATCTCGCTGGAGGTCCTCATCCCACCCCCACCTGAAATAAAAAAGACCACAGTAAAGAACTTCTCAAAAGCCGACTTCACACTTCTAAAGACTAGTGTGGTCTCCTTTCAGGCCCCCGAGCCAGCGGAAAACAATACTCAAGCCACTGAATCACTTACAAACGCCTTCTACCAGCACCTGCAGGACTGCATGGATAAGGCAATCCCAAGCAAAACAAAGACTCTTTGTACCAAAGGCAAGCGTCCAGTCTGGTGGACCCCAGCCATAAACAAACTCTACAACAAAAGGAGGAAGCTACTACAAGATAGAGCAAAATCCTTAAAAGGTAAGACACCCTTGATCACTATAAGTAAAAAACTAAGAGCTCTCATAAAATCATCCAAAGCAAATTTCGAGAGAAAAATAGCTAAAGACTCAAAAGACAATCATAAGGCCTTCTTTAGCTATGTTAGAAACCTAGGAGGAAATTCCCAGATATGCTCAGAACTAGTTCAAAATGATGTGAAGATTACTGATCCTACAGACATTGCCAACATACTGGCTGACAGGTTCAGTGCAAACTTCTCACCCCCATCCCCCCCAAAAGGAGAGATATCTATACCAAACGATTGCAGCCCCCCAAACATCTCCAGCCCAAGTGAGAACTGCTCTCTCCAAAGCAAAAACACAGCATCCATGGGACCCGATGGTGTCCCCGGCTGTGTGCTCCACGAACTCAATGAGGAATTAAACCCACAGCTAGGACAGCTGTTTAATCAAAGTCTTACCTCTGGATACGTACCCAGCGAGTCGCGCACTGCAACTGTGGTCCCACTTCACAAAGGCGGTGCCTCCACAGACCCTGGAAATTACCGCCCATTAGCTTGACAAGCCTTATCTGCAAAGCCATGGAGAGGATCATAATGGACCTCATAAATAAAGACATAGGGAATTTGCAGACTTTGGATCCAACCCAGTTTGGCTTTGTCAAAGGCAGATCATGCCTTTTAAACTTGGTTGACTTTTTCGAAACAGTCACCAAAGCCATTGATGAGGGAAAGGCAGTCCATACAGCCTACCTCGATCTGGCTAAGGCCTTCGATACAATACCCCACTCGGGTATCATTGAAAAACTCATCAGCTTAAATGTTAACCCATACATCACAAGATGGGTTGCAAACTGGCTGAGTGACAGAACCCACAGGGTCAGAGTTGCTGGCGCCATGTCAGACTCAAAGCCTGTCACAAGTGGTGTCCCACAGGGCTCAGTCCTGGGCCCACTCTTGTTTGGCATCTACTTTTCCAAGTACAAGCAAACACAGGAGGGTTATGGCTGACAAAGTTTGCAGATGACTGCAAACTGGGCCATAGTAGAAAACACATCTGACACAGATATCCTTCAGAAGGGTCTCACAGAAACGGATAACTGGTGCCAGAGCCACGGCCTAAAGTTAAATGCCAAAAATGCATAGTCATACCCTTCGGGAAAAACAAGGTTACCCCTAGCTACCAAATAGGTGGCAATCCACTGAGCACAGAAGAAGTTATCAGGGACCTGGGGACCCAGGTTGATAGTAGTCTGTCATTCGACACCCATGTAGCTAAAGTAGTTAGGAAGTCCTTCTACATTGCCCACCTTATCATGAAGGGATTCTCATCTAGATCAAGGGAGGTCATAGTCTCCCTTTACTCATCACTCATCAGACCAATGATTGAGTACAATGCCCCATTCGGAATGTATCTGACCCGACACTTGCAGCAGCTGGAGAGGCCACAAAAGTTCCTCACCAAAAGGATAAAGGGTCTCAAAAATCTGTCCTATGCTGCCCGACTGAAAGAACTCCAGCTCTATTCAGTCGCCACTTGCTCAGAGGTGACCTTTGCCTAACATACAAGGCCATGTCAAACCCAGATTTGATGAATATGCTTCACCTCAAAAAATCTAGATCCATCAGAGCCACAAGGGAGGGAGACTTAAACCTCGACACAGCTATTAATAGGACGTGCTGGAGGGATAGATTCATCACCCAAAGACTCCCTATGCTGTGGAACAAAATCCCAGTACATGTGAGGCAGAGCACCTTCCTGGCCTTGTTCAAGAGAAATCTTGACCAATGGATGGGAGATCGCAGATATACCCCAGGAATTACCTCAGTGTCACTGCTCGACAGAGGCACAGCAAAATAATGGGTATAGTTCCCCATACTAAAGGTGTGGCGTAAGCCACAAAACGATGGGCTAGGCTTATAAATGCCCTCGGGCAGATAGCCTAGTATGAACCTATGAACCTATGAACCTATGAACAAACATAAGGAAAGAAAATAAGAAAAAACATGAGCATAAAGCTGAAGTTAAAAAAGGAAGTAATAAGGCAAATTATTTAAATGAGAAAATTATATGAAAAAATAGGGAAAATGTTGATTAATGTATAGAGATTTGTAAAGGTAAAAAAGAAATTTCTCAGTGATTAGCAAAAGAGATTTAAGTCATACTGTCTTTCGGCTTTTCCCGGTTAGGGGTTGCCACAGCAGAACTCTGGTCCGCTAATGATTGGCAGCAGATTTTTACGTGCTGGCTTGCCAGGCCTAATGCACAACCTTCAACGAAGGAACACCCATTCATGCATGTCGACACACAGAAGATGCTCTAACTGAGAATCGAACGTGCAATGTCTAACTGTGAGGCGACAACGTTACCGCAGCACCACCACCACAGTAAAGTAAGAGAAGAAAAAAAATAGATGAACTGTATGATGAAATGGAGGTATTGTATATACCTAAGAAGAAATTATGAAGACATTTGATGATATTTTTTATGAAATGTATAAAAAGGAAGATGTGCAAGACAGAATGGAACATTAGGAAAATAACTGATGAGGTAAAACTATAATTAGAGAAATATATAAAGGTAAAAGAATTAGAATAAATAATAAGGAAAGTAAAGGAAAAATCAGCATTGGATGAAGATTGCCTGGAATATATTTTTTATAAAATTATGGGTTGGATTTTATAATTTTTGCAGTAACTATCTGTGGACAGAGCAGCATGCTAAAGGAAGACTTGAATACACCTGCTACAGACTTGATTCCAGATGTCAAACTGAGTATTTAAGTATTCAGTGTATTATAATTAGGGAATCTGTGCATGCTGGTCTGATTCCAAAACACATCATGGCCACACAACACCACTGAAATGAGACAAACAGCTACAATGACTCAATTTCTAAAATCCTCAGCACATACTTTCCAGATTCCAAGGAGTTCAAGTGAATACTATGCATTACAGCAAAATCAGTAGCAAACCTGAAAAAAAAAAATCATATAAAAATGCAGCCCGCTGTTAATATACTGCAACTGGCTGCAGTGTGGCAAGCCATAACTAAGGTTGTGGCTGTGCAATCTAGAAGACAGCTAGCTACAATCAGAGCAAGGCTGCAACTAAACCAGCTAGCAGACTAGCAAATAATCAAAAGATATCAGTTAAAACAGGAAACTGGAGCAGGCTGTCTTCAACATGATGTGCCCCACACATTTCTCTCCAGATCCTCTGAAGAAATCTCATCCTCCTTGAAACCAAATTGTGTCCTAGCCTGGGTGTGCTAGCATCGAGGACAATCCAGAGGCATATGGGGGTTGCTGTTGGAGTATCACAGACAACTGCCAGTCATATTCTGGCAAAATTCCTGGAAGCAATGCGCAGCAAGATGGATGACTACATACATTTTCCATCCAACCCCATGGAGTGGAGAACTATAATGCACCATTTCTGCAACACTGCAAACTTCCCACATGTACATGGTGCAATAGATTGGGTACACATACCTATCAAGACACCAGTACATCCAGAAGCAGGCTGATATATAAACATAAAGGGATGGCCATCCATCATTTTCCAAGTTTTGTGTGTGGCAGAGGGCAGCATAACAAACATAATGACAACATACCCTGGAAGTGTCCATGATTCTGTCATTTGTAAGGAAAGTGGATTCAGGGCTGGATTCTAGCAAAGTGAAATACCTGAGGGACTGATATTTGGTAAGTATAAGAACATAGCTAGGATGCAGCTTAAGGATACACCTCACAACAATATCCATCCTTATCAAAAGTGATTTACTTCCCAACATCAGGTGACTGTGGTTATCCACTTGAGCCATGGCTAATGTCTCTGTACCATGAACCATCAAACTCTGCACAGGATGCTTGCAATTGAGTACATGCAACAACCAGAAACACCATAGAGTGTGTAATTGCTGTACTGAAAGTTAGGTTCAGATGTCTGGACATATCTGGGGGTACACTGCAATACACACCTGAAAAGGCAACACAGATGAAAACAATGTGTGCCACGCTGCACAGCATGCTAACCAGAGCACATGGTGGTCTTCCAGCTACAGGTATGGGTGAACTACCCCAAGATCCACAAATGCCTGAAGAGGACATCCCGCATGTACTGAAGGAAGAGCAGGGGGACACAGGGGACAAAAGTCACAGGCATAGTCAATGTAGGGTGTGATCACAAGTGCAGGCCCAGGCAACACAGCAGCATCTGATCCAAATATTTGAGTCATGACAAGCCACATGTACATGAGTACATAGATTGAACATTGATGTTCAGATGTTGCCCCACCACAGCAACACAAATTTCATCTAATGGCAAGTACACACTAGATGCACAAACTGAGAATTACACATAACATAATCATAGACTGGGAGCACTACTCAAGCCCCAACACCCTAGCCCAACGGTTCTTAGAATTTATAAACTCAAATGCTATGGAACAACTGGTCACCACTCCCACAAGAGGGGAAAACATATTGGACCTGATCATCACCAACATGGGGACTCTAAGTTCCATAACAGAGGTATACCCCTCATTGGTAAGATCTGACCATAAATTAATCACTATGGACATCCATATCCTGTCCCACCCCCAGCAAAGGAAACCACGGTCAAAAACTTCTCAAAAGCAAACTTCTTACTTCTCAAAACTATGATGGAATCCTTCAAAGCCCCAGAGCCAGTGGAAAATACGGCCCAAACCACAGAATCCTTTACAAACGCATTCTATGGATAGCTACAGGAATGCATGGATTGTGCTATCCCAAATAAAACCAAGACACACTCTTCCAAAGGCAGGAGACCTGTCTGGTTGTCCCCAGCCATAAATAAGCTGTACAACAGAAGGAGGAAGCTACTACATGATAGAGCAAAATCCCTGAAAGGGAAGGCAACTCTGATCAGTACTAGCAAGAAACTACGATCCCTCATAAAATCATCTAAGGTTAGCTTCGAAAGAAATATTGCACAAGACACTAAAGATAATCACAAGGCTTTCTTTTGTTATGTCAGAAAACTGGGTGGAAACTCCCAGATATGCTCTGAGTTAGTGCAAAATGACAAAAAATACACTGAACCCACAGACATTGCCAACATCCTGGCAGACAGGTTCAGTGCAAACTTCTCCCCCCCTCCCCTCCAAATGAGCAAATGACTATCACAACAGAGTGTAGCCTCCCTGACATCACAGATACACAGGTGAGAGCTGCCCTCTCCAAAGCAAAAAACACAGCATCAATGGGACCGGACAGTGTCCCGGGCTGCGTTTTACATGAGCTCCAAGAAGAACTGAACCCTCACTTAAACTCACAGTTCAGTCTCAGCCTTACAACAGGATATGTACCTAAAGAATGGCATACAGCAACAGTGGTCCCACTCCATAAAGCTGGTGCCACAATGGACCCCGGAAACTATCGCCCTATGAGCCCAACTAGCATGGTCTGCAAAGCTATGGAGCGTATCATCAAGGAACTCACAAACAAAGACACTGGGAACCACCAAACACTGGTTCCTACCCAATTCAGCTTTGTTAAGGGCAGATCTTGCCTCTTGAACCTGGTCAATTTCTTTGAAACAGTCACCAAGGCCATAGATGAAGGGAAGGTAGTCCACACAACCTACCTTGAGCTTGCAAAAGCCTTCGACACAATACCCCACTCGGGCATCATAAATAAGCTCACCAGCTTAAATATCAACTCCTATGTCACAAGATGGGTTGAAAACTGGCTTAGGGATAGAACCCACATGGTCAGAATTGCAGGTGCCATGTCAGACTCTGGACCAGTTACAAGTGGCGTCCCACAAGGCTCAGTCCTGGGACCTCTCTTGTTCGGTATATATTTCTCTGAGGTACAGGCTAACACAGGAGGACTATGGCTGACAAAGTTTGCAGATGACTACAAACTGGGGGCCATAATCGACTCACCGGCTGACACAAGCATCTTCCAAAAAGGTCTCACAGAGACGGATAACTGGTGCCAGAGCCATGGCCTAAAGCTAAATGCCAAAAAGTGCATAGTCATCCTCTTTGGGAAAAACAAAGTGCCCACAAATTACCACATAGGTGGTAATCCATTAAGTACGGAAGAAGTAATTAGGGATTCGGGGACCCAAGTAGATTGCAACCTCTCCTTTGGCAATCACATTGCCAAAGTGGTTAGAAAGACATTTTATATAGCCCACCTTATCACGAAGGGGTTCACATCTAGATCAAGAGAGGTCATTGTGCCCCTCTACTCATCACTCATCAGGCCCATAATTGAATACAATGCCCCATTTGGGATGTACCTTACCTGACACCTGCTACAACTAGAAAGACCCCAAAAGTACCTCACCAAGAGGATCAAGGGACTCAAAGAGATGCCTTACACAGTTAGGCTAAAGAAACTCCAGCACTACTCAGTTGCTTACCGCCTACTCAGAGGCGATCTGTGCCTGACGTATAAAGCCATGTCCAACCCAGAATTAATGGACATGCTCCACCTCAAGAAATCCAAATCCATGAGAACTACATGCTCCAGTGACTTAAACCTCAGCACAGAAATAAATAGAACATGCTGGAGGGACAGATTCATATCCCAGAGGCTCCCCTCACTCTGGAACAAAATCCCAATCCATGTCAGACAGATACCCTCAATGACCCTCTTCAAGAAGAATCTTGATGTTTGGATGGGAGATTGTAAATTTACCCCTGGGATCTCTTCTGTGTCACTGCTAGACAGAGGCATGGTAAACTAACCTTAAATGGGCTATCTTCTGTGACCTACTATACAGAGGCACAGTCAACTAATCTAAGAAGGGTGGCGAAAGCCAAACACACTCTGGCTAGGCTTGTAAATGCCCTAGGGCAGATAGCCTAGTATCAACCTATGAACTTATAACATATTCCATCATGAACATATGCAAATGTATCAAAACACAGATCCTCACCATGAGGCACAACTGACACAGGTATGTATATAGATTATTATAACACTGTATGGTAAGCAATAAGGGACACACAACAGTGTTACATATACATATCTGTACCATTTGATAACATAAAAAAAGAGAACTCACACAGGACATAATGCAGACATTTTTATTTCAGAAAACAGATATCACAGTACAGTGGTACTGCAATGATATAAGCCAGCTATATGTACTACACTGTTGGACACACTCTAACAGTATTGGGTGAGGTTGTTGACATCTCACACCATGTTCCACACTGCACTGACTATGTATAGACATATCTTGCCCTGGTTGGGGGTACAACACCATGTTGAGATGAAGGAGCATGACTGCAAGTTGAAGGCCTTGTGACTGGTGGGACTTCAGCAGTTGGGTCAGCAGTCAAACTCTGTGCAGGTTGGACCACGACAGTGATTCTTGATGGCCAATGGTAGTTCTGTGGACAGGTGATCTGCCTCTCACAGGTTGCAATATGCTAGCACAGTCAAAGAATACAGAATTATGCTGGTAGTACAACACTGCTGCAGTACCATAGAGGCCATTGATGTGATAGGGTCCCATGGGGGCTATATCCCATGACTTTGAGATGGCAGTAATGATCTGTTCCTTTTATATAAGTGGAAGGGGCAGGTACCGGTGGATGTACTGGTGAATCTGTCAGGTAGCAAGTTTGCTATATCTACAGCACTTGTATATCTGGTATCCTTGACCACCACTTCTGAGCAGATCTGGGTGCTTCCTTTGAGGTTGCAGACATATGTGTGGAAGGAGATATGAGATATGAAGTCTGTAATGGAATATCACCAATGTGGGTTTGGAGTTTGCATTGTAGGATTTCAGTAGTGCTCCTATTTGCTTGTTCAGGCTAAGGAGACATTGCTTCAAACTGGGCACCTGCTCATTCTTGGTCTTGGACAGCAATATGTCACTCCTGTTATAGAGTCTGTTTATTGCAGATGTCCACCAGATGGGTTTACTTATCCCTGTAGAAGAGGATGTAGTCCTGTTGAGTATATGTGACTCCATGCATCTATATAAATGCAAGTATAGTGCTTTGGTGTATTTGTGGATATTGGTGCCAGTTCCTACAGGGGGAGGGGGATGTGAAGCTGTTTATACCATACTGCAGGAGGCTGCAATCAACTTTGGAGATGTTGGTATGTCTGACCCTAGCTAGATATGTATTGTGGGAGATGGTTACAGCAAATTTGACCATTTTATGGTTGGTTTTACCACGGAGGATGCTAAAGTAGGGATACTGCAGTGGTTACCCATGTTGTTTAATATCAACTCCACGAGATCTTCACCTCATGTGTGGGTAGCAACTAGCTGTTCCAAGGTGTTTGCATTGCCAAATTCCATGAATCTCTGGGTGTTTGTGTGCTGGCATGAGTACTTCTTCCAATCTATGTTTGTGTACTTAAAGTCACACAGGATCAGAGTACAGAGCTGAATCCTGATAGAGATGAACAGGTCCCTATAGGAAGAATGGGCTCCCTGGTCACATATGGGGGCTATGATTTGAATAGAGCTCTTGATAATGGTGACCTGCACCATGAGTGCCTCCTGTGTGTCTTACTGTTTGACCAGCCTGGAGGTGTGTATGCCTTCCAAATATAGTGAAACCCCACATCCCTTGCCTTTACTGCCCACACCTTGGGGTCAGACTGGATGATAGGATGGTAAGGCTGGGGTGCTCTCTGCAGCTTTGAAACATGTGTCTGTGACTGCAGAGATATCAGCATTGTCTAGGGTAAAAGACTGCTTGCAATGTGTGCAGATTCATGTTTAGACTCCTAATATTTAGCAGCATGGCCTTCAGTTTGTGTTATGTGGAGGGTTCCATGTTGGAGGTGTTAATGTCAATGCTTTTCCTAATAAAAGCACTATGGGGGAGGGGGGTGACAAGAACCATGGCCAAAAACCTGAAGGCCAAATGAGACTGGTGGAGGCCATCTCTGGCAAAGCATCATGGTATGTTGATCATATTATCCTAGGCTGTCAGGTACTGGATTCCCCTGGAATGGCATCAGAAACCAAGCCAATTGTTAAGGTCAATAATTTCCTGATTATATTACGGCATTATTCTGAGTGATGGCAGAATGCTGCTTAAGGCTATGGACATACTTGCCTAGGACACATAATCAGCGGCCTTGATCATGTCTCATGTCATATAGTCCAGGGAGGTACGTCTCAGGTCAGGCATGCCAACATGGATTTTGACAGACCCATAACAATACCTGTTGTTGAGAGACAGAGGTGGATATGTGATATGGCAGATTCTGGCACCTGACATATACAGCCTGGTGAGATGCACATCTGGTTGTCTCACAATGGAGTCTCTTATGACTAATATGTTTGATTTATGGTGACACTTTAGTGGCTGTGGGACACAGGTGTGTGGCTATGCATGCTATATGTTCTGCAGGGTTGTGGAGTTTGTGTGTGCTTTAGCCTTGGAGGTCCCCTTTGCTCGGGGATGTTTATGTTGAGGACCTACGCATATGTGGGTGTGTTGTATAGGCGTAGGTGGTGTGTGAGGTGTACTGATGATGTTGACAACCTTTTTGGTGCCAAATATGTGGGCTTGAGAGAAAGAGAGCATGGAGTGTAGGTTCCTAATGTCATTGCATATCTCACAAATTGTGTTCTTTGGTGGTGTTTGTAGATGGTTTTACATGTAAATGAGGCAATTGCTACACTGTGTGAGGATGCTCATATAAACCAGACTGGCAGGGAAAACTTTAGAACATTGTCCAGCCATATTTGCCAGAATCTGAGGGAGAAAGGCCAGGGAGACCGAAGGCCTAAAAGCCTAGGTGCTTACAAAAATAAAAGGCTTACACCACCACATACAATGTAGACAGGCTATGAACAAGAAGTAATAGGTGCACCAGAAAAGATGCAGTTGAACACCTTAGAGAACATGCAGCATGTAGCAGGAAACAGCAGGATGAGAAGGGGAAAGCATGATGTATATCCATTATGTTGCTGATAGCCACATGCATACTGTAGTGAGAGATGGCAGGGTATGATATGGGAGTTATTGAAGGATAGTGCTGGCAAATGCAGATGTGCAGGATGTGTACATAATGGAGAGCAATGCATGTGGCCCTTTGACGTTTCCCCCTCTTCTTGTCTTTCAGGGGTGATGTACAGATGGAGGAACCCACCTTTTTCTACAGCTGAGAATGACGTTACACTTGATGGCCTCAGACTGCATCATGCCATCCTGCTGTCAAGGAGTCACCATGGTCAGGAACAATGTGCTGCACTGTGGGCAGACCTTGTTGCATCAGTAAATCACATCAGGCTACAGGAAAGAAGCTATGAACAGGTCTGACACTAGGCCACCAACATAATAAATGGTGCATGGCAAAGGGCCTCAGCTGGGGCCAGGGTCCGTGCTGGCACCAGTGGAGGGCCTCCAACATAACAACCACTCTCGGCCACAGAGGAGTTCCTGGCAAACCTGGGTTCAGCCACCAGCTCACAAGCATCAATCACCCCATACATCATGGACGTGGATGGCACAACTTCCACAGCAGAGGAGCATCCAGATAAGCTCCCTGTGGTCATCATTTTAATACTGTAGCTGTCATAGTGGCAGCCTCTGCATAACTGTACATGGATATCAGGTCAATCTGCATTTGGGTGGGGGAGGTTGAAACGCACATGTGTGCACATATAATCAGAATGTCAGCAATGTGGACAGTACCACAGTTTGTACTGTACATGTTGATATATGCACATATTATCCTGTACCAATGCCACATTTGTGTTTGCTGACAATACATCTCCCCCACAATTTCATAGGCATATCTGGTGTGGCTGGAGTCCAACATCCTGTAGCTGATGAGTGTGAAACTGTTTTTTATGCCTCATGTATACCCTAGGAATGTTAAGGGCTGCCAGTTTGCCATGGGTACAACTGTTAAGCTTAGCCATAGTACAATACTTGTATGTTCAGTTGTGGAGGGGTTCACTGCAGTGCATTGAATTGGTTATCACAATAGCATATTTGCAGGGGCAGTAATGTATTTGCATGTATTTTTTGAAGGTGTATCCAGGCTACTATACAGGGGACAATAGTATGGTGGAGACGGGTGCACTGTTTTTAAGTAAATGTCCATCACATACACCAACATGTCACTTAACTGACAGGTGTATAGTACTGGCAACATTAACTGGATATAGCTGCACTGTATGTTGTTAAGGGCCTGTCTTGTCTGTGTCTGTTGTGCTCTGCTTGTGTGTTGTGCATCGGATCAGTAATAAGGTGTGGTGTATATAATGCGGTTATGGCACCTCACCTGTATATGTGTGGATCAGCAGACATAATAGTGCATGTATTAACATAATCATGTTGTTTTCCTACTCACAGGTAACCATGGGGGTTGGAGTTTGTCCCCCTCACAGCCTGGTGTCAGTGTCTCATCAAACTCTGATGATGATGGTGGCCATAGTGAGGCACAGGGGGGTTATTGGAGACTGAATATGTCTCATTTGACATCCCACTTCCTCCCACAATGTCTCCACACACAGTCAGTATGCCCACACATGCTCAATGCCCTGCGGCCAAATATATTGGACAATCAGAGGGTGGTGGCATTGAGCAGAAGAGTTTGGCAACTATGACATTTGTGACTTTAGACACTAGCCATAGCCTGACAGCTGGTGAAGACAAACACAGGCAGATTGGCTGGGGTGATCAAAGGAGGACTGCTGCCCATCCACCACCTGTCAAAGGTGTCACATCTTGAGTCACTCGATGCATGTTTTGATCCATCATGGAGGCACAGGAACATTCTGAATGCAGCACCAGATGGATGCTCAGGATCATGGATGCATCACTGTCTGGCTTCAGTGTCTCCAGTCACAACATTGGTGATGCCATGCATCATTTCACCAATGTAGTGCACAGATGGTGGGGTGAGACACTGTCAGTCCTTAACCATGCATTGTCTGTGTTGGAACATGTGGTGGGAGTAGGGCGTCAGACTCATTGCTGCAGGTCAGCACCAACATCAGCTGAGAGTCCACATAGCCATGCACAGTCACGGTCCCGTAGTGCTAGTGCCTACAGCACTACAGAAGGGATTGTGCTGTCCACAACACAACATGGCAGGCCATGGGCATGTGGTCCTGGATGGTCCAGTGAGGGAGAGAGACCCAGCAGGCACCAGTCACCATCAGCAAGTAGTACCACATCTGACCCTGGTGCCAGTTCCACTCCTGACAGAGCCAGTTCCCATGTTCATGGCCGGAGACGGTGAACTGTACAATTTGCCATGTACAATCCACAGCTGTCCAACATTCCCTCGTGTAGGGCTAGCATATGGCTTGGCAGTGTATGCGCACTCACTCACACATCACTGTCACATGCAGGTCACCAACAGACACACGCAGCTTCTCTCTGTGGCCCAGCTGACCATCACCCTTCCAGACACACACACACACACACACACACACACACACACACACACACACACACACACACACACACACAATGTCAACTGTATGCCACAGCCTGGGCCTTTGGCAACCCCACACCACACCCTGTGCATGTGATGATACCTGTGCCACATCCCTGCCATCTGTACCATCAGTGCAGGGACATGAAAATATCTGTCTGATACACAGGGTGGCTATAGTACATTTAAAGAAAATTTGCGCTGCGGTAGTGTTATGCCTTGTAAGGTGTTGTTTGCTGGCATGTGTCATGAGTACACATCAAAGTGTCTGTACCTTTGTTCCATGATGCTGCATTGATGATAGTATTGCTGACTGACTGTTGTCTCCCATACCCTTTTCTATTTCTGTTCCAAGTGTCTGTGTGTGCGTGCCATGGAGAGCTGGTGCAAATACAGTGGCTCAGGATTGCATTGTGGCAACAGAAAATGTGACTTCACCAAGGTACTGTATATATGCATGGTTACATAGGTGAGTATGTGCAGAACAGTGTGTCAGCCACAATGGAGGCAGACAGCATAATCTTGCATACCTCATGACACAGCATGCTACTCTTAATATGTAACCTAAGAGTTCAGTAAAATCATATGTTCATAGGGTTATAGGAGGCTACTAAGTAGAATCATATGTTCATAGGGTCATAGGAATGTACCAGAGTAATGGCCTTGGGGCCATTACAAGGCTAGCTTTTTTATCCACAGAAAGAAACATCAGTCAGCACCTGTAGCCTCTGTTAATGAAGGACACAGGTGGGACCTCTCGGACAGAATTGTGGTTTCCCAACCATTCATCATGGTTTCACTTGAAGACGGGTCAGCATGAAACTCTGTTTGACATGTATGGGAAGTGTATTCCTGAGACAGGGCAGCATCTGGGAGACAAACCTGTCTTTCCAGCAGGTTGTCTTGATGTCACATATCAGATTCAGGACTGGTGTGCATGTAATGCGCAAGGAGTTAGACTTACAGATATGGGGCAGCTCTAGTAGGGCAGGGTCCAATATTGCCTTGTAGGCATGACACAGCCCACCTCTGAGCGACCTGTCTGATACTGAGTGGAGCAATAGTGATTTGAGCCTATCTGCATGGGACAAGTGTTGGAAGCCATGGATCAGCTTTGTGAGGTATTTCCCTGAACTTTCCAGTTGGTGCAGATGTCTGGATAGGTACATACCAAATGGGACGCTGTAATAAAATATTGTTATACAGAGTGAGTACTATAGAGAGGTAATGACGATTCTGGATGCAATCCCGTTAACAATGTGATGAACCATGTACAAGGCTTTACTGACACTGCCGTCACATGATGGTTGAATGTGAAATTGTTATCAACCTGAGTGTCCAGGTGTCTCAACACAGATTGTGTGTTTAGGGGGCTGCCGTTGATGTGGTAAACAATGGGTCCATGTTTTTGCCGAATGGTATGATGATACATGTTTTTGTATTTAGCTTGAGGCCAGGACCTTGGCACCAGTCTGTAGTTGATGTAAGACCCTCTTTCAGTATGTTAACATTATTTGTGGAGTCAATGACAGACAGCACCCAACTTACAATAGTCCACAAATTTGGTCAATACCTACAGATGAAGGTGGTGGCAGGTAGCATTCATGCCTACATACATATGTGTTATTTAGGGTCAGCAGCTACTCACAGGGCCTCAAATGGTATACATATTGCACACACATAGGCAAGACAGTCTAGGGTTGCCACCTTATCAAATGCCCAATGTAGGACACATTTTATAGTAACGTGAGAACTGGCAGGACAAACCATGCCCACAGTGAGTGCAAAGGACATAACTTCCTTTTTTGACAATATAACAGCTTATTTTTGTAGCACTTGCCTAGATTATGGTATTTCTCATAACATTTATGTGTTTCTGCTGTAAAACGACTGTTTTATGTAACTAGTAGAATAATGTAGGAAGTGTTTGTTGTCTTAAACTCTTGAGACATTTTCATTGTTTTAGTTTTCACAGGACACACCTGTTGAAACGTGGACTGCAACTTGCACAGGTTACCCTAACACAGTCACACTGCAGCAAGGGGGTACAAACATTTATAAACTGCCTGTGTTGAGAGTAGAACCCCTACCTATCTACTTGTAGATACTACAACAATACATACGTATCACATGTGCCATCAGAGTGTCTGCCACACTCACAGGCAAGTCAGCTGCACTGCTACAAGGGGATATGTTTGCACACAGAGTTGCTGGTTTTGAGAGTAGAACTCCTATTTATCTACTTATATACAGTATAGTACTACATGCTTATTGCATACTCCCCCGACACACACACACACACGCACACACACACACACACACACACACACACACACACACACACACACACACACACACACACACACACGCACACACAAGACACCTGCACTGCTGCAAGGGGATATGCTTGCACACAGAATTGCTGGTTTAGAGAGTAGAACTCTGACTTCTATACACTACAGTACTATGTACTTATCGCATGTACCATGGAGCTAGTGTGTTTAGAGTGTGTCTAACTGTGCTTCTAAGGTAGATGACATCAGTAGGCCCTGAAAAGGTTGCCAATGGGTGCGTTAACAGGCCTTTAAAATTGTATAACCATCACACACAGGCAAGACAGCTGCACTGCTGAAAGGGGATATGCTTACACACACACACACACACACACACACACACACACACACACACACACACACACACACACACACACACACACACACTCACAGAGTTGCTGGTTTTGAGAGTAGAACCCCTATCTGTCTAGTTGTATACACTATAGTGCTAAATACTTACCACATGCACCATGTAGTATTGTGTCTGAAGAGTGTCTCACTGTGCTTCTAAGGTGGATGACATCAGCAGGCGCTGTAAAGTATGCCAATGGGGGGTTAACAGGTACGCATGGGCCTTAAAATATATTAGCAATGCATAAACATAGACAAGACAGGGACACTGCTGCAAGGGGATATACTTACACACACTCACAGAGTTGGCATTGGTGGGATTAGAACCCCTATCTACCTAGATATATATACTACAGTACTACATACTTATCACATGTGCCACTGAGCTTATGTGTTTGGAGAGTATCTATCTGTGCTTCTAAGGTGGATGTCATCAACAGGCCCTGCAAAGTAAGCTGATATGGGGGTTAAAAGTTAGGCACAGGCCTTAAAATGCATTAGCATTGCACACACATAGGCAAGACATGTCTGATGGGGATAGGGAGAGACAGTTAGGGAAGCATAGCTGTCTGTATGCACAGAGATATATTGACATCTCAGTTCTATAGGCAGATGTAGCTTCAAACATAGCTGAAATTAGCCAAGTGTAAGAGCATGCCCAGTGTGACCATCAGTACTTACAAAGGGACTCCAATCCAGACCTACCTGTACTCCAGTCTGGGATTTTGAGTGCTACAGCCAATTGGCTGTTGCACCTGATTACACAGTCCAGCACCTTCCTTATAGAATGCCCAATGGATTCCACAGCTGTGTGCTGGCTATAATATCTGACTCATACCATGAATGTGTATTAGACATATGTCTGGTGCATTTTACATAGCAATGTGATTTCCTGGTACATCAGTGGCAGACCATTATAGATTGACGCGAGGAACTGCTGAGAGTCATTTGAGTTACTGACTCCATACACAGCAGGGAAACCATGCTACTGCATGACCTGTTCTACTCTGCACTTTCTACATTTGTCTGACCAGTAGTTCGTCCTTCTTCTTATCTGCAAGCCTTTGTCCCATTCCTCTTCCTAGCTTTGTCCACAGTTGCAGCTCTATGTAGTTGTAGGTATGCTGTGACAAGGGTACAAGATGGAACACCACACACAGGGTTACAGACTTCATACCTCTGAATGTACCTGTTTTGGAGGATGTCCAGCATTGTGCCCCATATGTCTGCTCTGGTCCTCAGACAGTTTGTGTTGCATTGGTATTATAGTGCTACATGGTGCCCATACCTCTCAACCTGTTAGAGCAAGAAATCTGGACAAAGCAATATATAAAAGTAGGAAACATGCCCAATAATAGGTGCATTTTTTTAATGTTGCTCTTACAAGCTTAATTGATAGAATTAAAGGTTTTGTGTTAGCATGAATTTTCTGAAGGGTATGAAATCTGCATCTGAAATGTCTGTCATTATTTTCTAATGTCAACCTTTATTGATTTGCCACCAGTTTGCTGGAAAACTGCTATGTTATGAAAAACAGACCAGACATATGAAGTAAAACTGTGGACATTCTCCAAAACTCTGTACATTTGAGAGGTATGCTAATGCCCACTGACTTGTTGTAAGCTCACATGCAAAATAGTAGGTACAGCCAGTCTCGAACCATGAACACCTTCAGCCATGGTAATGTACTTAGCCCACTAAGCCACAACAGCCACTAGACAGTACAGTTTAATTCCTGCACTATCAGCAACAGAAACACATAGCACTTTGACCCCTGCATATTCTGGAAATAGAACATGTGACCAGGTTAATTTGGGCAGCCCTAAGATTGTGTGGTCTGCTACTATTACCTTGCAAACATAATGTTACTGCAGTTGCATGGGAACACTGGTGGGTTAGGGGTAGGGGACTCTAGCACTGACAGTCATACATCTGTCCTATGACCCTGCTTTTTGTCAATTCCCTCGCATAGTGCAGTGGGTTTGCTGCCTTGGGGCCTACTGCATATTATGGGGTAGCCAGTACTGGGCAGAGAGCTCCTGTTATTCCACATAGCTGTCAGTTGTCTGTAGGTTTCCCAGTAGCCCACTCTATTCCCTAGCATACATGCAGCAAGCCCATACATATGCTATCATAGTGTAATACCCCATACATTTGTTGTAAAGAAGAGTGACTTTCCTTGTGCCTGCAGCAATTGAGATCACAGTGCTTCAGGGCTGACTGTGTCAGATGCAGGCAGTTCACAGCCAATACATGGTAAGGTATGGGTTGTGTGGTGTGGCTGACATCCTTTTTACTATGGATGTGAGTTGGATTAAGGTGTCAGTCCCTAGATCTTTAGGATTTCAGTGCATGTGCTATGTGTTGCCTCTTTGCCAAGGCCAGGGCATACTGCATATGCCTACATCTGCTACAAGGACAGGTTCACATGGTTCCTCTTCCGAGTCGCCCTGTGGCTGTGGGGACCTTGGCACTGGTGGGGGGCTGTGTGTCCCTTCCTTGTCATATTCTGGCCGCAGCTGATTCTGCAGGATGATATTGTGTAGCATGGCACATACTGTGAACATGTGTGCACATGTGGCTGGAGAGTACAGCAGGGCTCCACCAGATATATCGAGGCAGTGGAACCATGACTTGAGCAGCCCAACTACATGCTCTATGATGTTTCTAGTTTGCATGTGCGCCTCATTATGGTGATCTTTGGTAGGTGTGTGTGCATTTCTGATGGGTGTCATTTTCATGGTTCTAGTGCATAGCCAGCATCCCCCACTAGATGACCATACTGGATGCCCCCCATGGCAAATGACTGATAGAACTGTGATGCATGCCAGATGTGGAAGTCGTAATAACTGCCAGGGCTGCCAGCCCACACACATTCATGATAATTGCCTGGGCATTGCACACAACCTGGCAGTTGATGGAGTGATACCCCTTGCAGTTGATGTAGACTCTACCCTCCTCACTAGGTGGTGCTTTGATGTGCACATGAGTGCAGTCTATGGCACCCAGTACCTCAGGGTAGTGTTCTACATGGTGGAAGAGATGCATCGTGCTGGCCCTCTCCTCAGGAGTGCAGGGTAAATGTATGTCCTGAGTGGCATGTATTTGCATGCCATCCAGGAACTGGTGGAGTACCCTGGATGCAGATGCATGTGAGACCTCCATCATATCCCCAGTAGGTCTTTGAAAAGTACCTGTAGCTGGTATTCTAAGGGCTACACATACCTTTGTTTTCACTGGGATGGGTTCCCCTCTGTTGGCTGTGGGCCTGAGTTGGGGGCAGCAAACCTTGCTGAGGTCTTGTAACATGTTCCTGTCCACCCTGTAGCACTCTACTATCTCCAGCTCATTTAGCCCCTGGAAGGTTACCCTGGACCTAAACACTCTACTCCTTCTCATTCTAGGCCTATTGTCAGCATCAGCACCAGCACTGACCTCAGCCTCTAGCACATACAGAAGTAGCAGTGCAGCAGCAGCCCCTATCATATTGTTAGTTTAAATTCCCACATGTATACTCAAATGGTGCAGAGTATGTAAGAAAAATCAGATTGAAGGGTGTGCACATACTTTATAGTGGTGTGCTGCACATGCAAGTCTGTGTGATTGGTTGACTATGATGCATTCTACCTGCCAGGTCTAGTACTGCAGGTTTTGAATGGCCCAGTGTCAGTGTAACAGGGATTATCATTCATTTATACTTGAGTGGCTATCCCAGGCTGTTTCCTTGTATTTTTGTTTTTAAATTCCTTTCCCTGCTAAGCACTGCTGTGTGGCGCACAAACCTTCTGCACTAGTATAAACAGTGTTCAGCAGTTTAGACACACCCCCATTTATGGGTACACTCAGCATAGCTTAAACCAGCTAAAACACTCACCCTGCAGCTAAACAAAGCTTAGTAGCACTGGGCACACACCTCTGCTTAGCTGTGCTTAGCTGAGCACAAATGGGTGCCACTGAGCTCTAATCTGCTTAAACACAGCGTGACACACCCCCTTTTGATGTCAGCTATCTGATCTACTAACAGCAACACAATTCTGGCCCTAAACAGGTCTTATCTGTGGACACAGTGGTTCATTTTTGCTATTCAGTAGCCCCAGCTCATTTGCATACAGATTCTTGCATATTCCTTGGATATTTCATTACTCCATAACCTGCCTCCTTAGCAACCACTGATACCTGCCATTGTACACGATGCATGCAGTGCACTGTAATGCATTATTTTTGTAAATGTCTTATTTTCAGTTTTTCAACATTTACATTTTTTTTTTTTGCAATGGCATGTTTGTGCATTGCTGGGCACCATGCAAAAGTAATATGTGTAATAAACAAATAATATTTTACAATGATTTGCATTCCTTTTTGGACTCACTGGACATAGTTTTGGCCATTTCCGTCCCTTCATTACAATATCCAGCCTTCTTTTTGAACTTTTACAGCCCCTGTTTAATTTTTTTTATTTCTGTACACAGTTACTTTCCATGTACATTTATGACACCGACACACCTCCTACACGGGTGCTGTGCAGCTTATTGGATTGCAATTCATTCTCATTTGCATTGATTTCACTTGCTTATGAGGTGACTTGCATTCCATGGACACTTCCATGTCTGCACCATCTTGCATGCCCTCTGCTCTGTTTACTGGATTGCTCAGCTCCAGGTTTCTGTGTTGGGGCTGTACCACTGTGCCTACACAGAAAATCACTCCATGTAGGCTTTATTGAATTCCCCCCTAAATGTTTTGACTGCTGTTTATGCTGCATAGTTTGGGACACTTGTCTCTCAATGTGTTTTTTGATGATTAGTTTCTTGTGCATAGCCAGCCTGCAGAGTAAATGGGTGCCTGCTGTGTCAGTATTTGCACTGCTGTTTGTAGACTGTTTGATATGGCCTTTGGTTTAACATTGGTATTGCAGCTGTCTCAGACCCCTTGGGTGTTTGTGTAGAAACAGTTCTAGACTAGGTTGACTGACATTTGGGCAGATACCTATTTGGTTACAGCAATTCATATTCAGCACACCCTGCAGCTCAGCATTGGTATTACATGTCCCTCAGACACCTTGGATGTTTTTTATAGAAATAAAGTTATAGCCTTGGTTGACTGGCACATGAACAGATACCCATATGATTTCAGCAGTACATATTCAGCACACCCTGCAGGTCAACACTGGTATTACATCTGTTTCTATTCCCTCGGGTGTTTTTTTTAAACACAATGTTAGAACAAACATATTTCACATTTTTTCAGTGTAATGGTTGATGCTTGTTTTTGTAGATACTGAATACAGTTGTCCACATACAATACTGTTAGCAACAGATATAGTAGATTCTCATATGTCAACAGTTGTGTTGATTGAACATATCTTATTGTTTTTAGTGTTGTACTTATTATATTGATATGGTTTTAGCCAAATATCATACTGCCTGTCTGAGAAGTTTGGCATAGGCTTGCCTATTGACCACAATATTGTCAGATTGCCTTCTCTTCATTTTAATAACTACACATTGAACTGCTCATATAAATCATTAAATGCAAGCAGTACAATATGTTGATTTGAGCATTCATACATTTTTACAAAGCTAATAACCTAGTGTGTGTGTGTGTGTGTGTGTGTGTGTGTGTGTGTAAGCATATATAATTCTTCAAAAAAGAATGTTGTTGTCCTTTTTAGAAGTACTACATACAAGCCCATAGGTAACTCTGTCCATAATGGTTATGTCTTAGTCCCAGTACATTGTCATCATAATTATATTGTGTTATGCTATGCTATTCATGAGACTGTTCTGTGTGATAGACATTTGCTTTTCTTTCTGTTGTGTTTTGCAATTACTCTTTACAGAGCATAGTACCTGTGGATGTTCTCCAGTCCAAAGATGATGATATGCGCATGCAAGGCCACTGCCAAATTCTTCTGAGGATGACAATGATGATGATGGAGACATACGTGGGCCCACCCCTGCCTGAGACATCATGCCTGCACCATGGAGGAGATATCAACATGACTGGCATAAAGATGATTTTCATTTGGAAATCCGGAAGGTCATGACTGATGTGTTCTCAACACAGATGAGGGACATGATGTGGACCTTCTCTGACCATATCGCAAGGGCTATGCATGTTTCATTCAAGGTGATAGCTCATTAGATCATTCAGGACTCTGATCCCCATCAGCCTGGTCCCTCCAGTCAGTAAGTATTGTTTGCGTGCTTCACTTGTGTTATGCTGCCAACATGGTGATTGACATTTCATTGATTAGACTGTATATGCACTTTTGTGAATGCATATCATATATCATGCATATGTGTTATTATCGTTTGACATTTACTTTGGTTTCAATGTGTGCATGACATGCATTAACACATAACACATACCAATTTCTATACATGTGCAAATGTCCATGCATTGTGGCAGTTAACCTTCAGATACTGCTGCAAGAGGTAGCCAGTAAACATGTGTGTTACTGGGATGACTGACAAACAACATATGTTGTCCATACTCCGTCAGTAACAGGATGATATGCCTTGAATTTTTGTTTTGCCATATTAGATATGTGCAACATACAGACATGTCATCCCAATTATTTTGGATGACAGTTGTCATGATGACTCACTGTCATTATGTGGTGTTGCATCATGGTTTGGCAATACTGATGCCATGTGGGATCATATACAGGTATATATTATGTGTAGTCCTCCTTTGCTGACTGTATAAAAGCAATGTGACATCACACATTTTTCACAGTGCATTACACCATGTTTGTTGTATGTAGCACTTCCACATGCGTGATATAGTGACATTGTTGTACACCTTACAGAAATAGTTGTACACATTAAATGACTACACATGTGTATGCACATAGTTGAATACATGCTGACACAGAAATGTACATTTGAAGTGAGCAATCAGTGATTTACTGCTGATGTGTTGTAATGATGTTCACAGGAGTGTCCTCTGCTCCATAATGAGCAGGGTGGTTGTCATATAGCTGCATTTCTTTAGGTGACATTTTCATGACAGCATATGTGTAGGTGCTTTTAAATTTTAGCTTGCTTACCTATGCATGTTGATGTGACATGATTACACATTACTGTGTATGTGTGTTTTTACATGTCCTATTATGTGGACATCAACAATCCATTCACTGTCATTTATTAATTTGACACTGAACATATGCCACATATATGCCCATTGTACTATCTAAGACATGTGCACATAAGCTGCTGGCTAATGATTACAATTCATCCATGTTCTTATTGTATTTTCATGTTACTCAAAGTATTTTTTTTCCATCTATGTGCACAGCCTGCTATATTCACTATGCTGCATTGTTACATTTTTGAAACATGTCATTGGTGTATGTATGTATGTTGACCTTGATTTTATGTCCATTACATTTATGCAAGTGACAGATGTACATACACATCTACACCTTTGTGTTGCCTTTGACATGGCATATGTGTGTAACATACACACATTCCATTACATATTTGTTTGGTTCTGTTCACCTACTTATGTATGTAGCAGTGTTGGTTGCTCCTCTGGAGTTCTTCTGTTTGGCACTGTGATTGACTGTTTGCCTTTCACATGTATGGTCATAGGTTTGGTTCTGTCCTCTGCTGTTATCTACCATTGTTAGACCTCAATTTACTCATCTGTGATGTTGCCTGGCTTACATATGCACTGCTGATGAACTTATTGGATATGTGTATAGTTATCCAGCGTGTACTGTGATCCTACTTTATTACCCTGAAATACACATCTACCATTGCTAATACACATCCAGGTATGACTGTCACACAGTTTGCAACATTTTGTAATGTGATAAGCATAGGTAGATATGCTGTTTATGCATTTCACCATGAATAGTATGTATCTCCACCCTGTTTGTCAACTTTCCATTGCCTGTGTTGTGCAGTGTGCTATCTGCATTATTTACCTGTCCTTTCTGTTTTTTTACCAACTTTTGTCTGTCTTGTGTTGTGCTATGTGTTCTATGGGTGTACCTCCTGTGATTACCTTCACCTTCTCTTTCCCATTGTTTGCATTTCCTTCTATTTAAAAAAAAATCCTATGCCCTCTGACTTTCTCACAGGTTTTCCTATTCCAACATCCCTCTTTTGTGTCTCTCTTCTTCACCCATACCCCACATCTTCTTTTATATCTCCCACTTTCCTTGGGTGTGTGCATTAACCGATAGTTGTCTAAGACATTTGTGTGTCTACTCCTGCAAATGTATGTTATGAATGCCATGTTGCTTACATTGGGATAGTTCCCATTGTTAACAGTGGTGGCTGGTGACTTCAAATCAAAGGGCGGCTGCAGGAGACAGCTGAATGGGTGGGGCCAATAGGAAGGGGTGTGGTAAACTAGAAATGGGTGGAGCTATGCTCACAATCACAAAAACTGGAACTTTAATTAAATACACTGTCTTGGGTGCCAATCTGTCATTATGAGAGTCCAATCAAGACAAAATGAAGAGCAGAAGAAAATAATATTTCAATGCATTGGCTACCTGACAGCTTACTTAACATCTAGATGGAAATAAAGAGGTTGTGAGGCATGAAAAAGTACATTACTTCTTAAATACTTTACTGGATGACAGTCAAAATCAAGAATAAAAAACAAGCAGCACTCAATTCAAAACACTTCTCCTTGCACTGCAGTTCTAATTATAATTTATATTCAGCTTTATAAAAGTACCAAGTAACATGCTGAAAGTAGCAATCTCTGTTTGCAAAAATGTTTCTTATCCAGAAAAGACCTGCTACTTGACAACTAATATCTATTTGTTTCATGGGGAAAACATGATCAAAGTAAAAAAATCAACAGCAAACAAGAAACAAGCTCAAGATACATTGCTTAAAGGTTTACTGCACAGGGTATGGACCACACATGATAGATTGGCATTCTGTTTAGTTTATGGGTAAAGCCTGTAAAGATGACTGCAAGTCTCCAACAAATGTATTGAGCTTCTGAAAATACTGTAATCCTGTCCTTTATTACAAATACTGTCATATGCATTTTAATACCTAAGGCTTATTATACTTTATCTAGCTATGTAAATATTCCCTGCATGGCAACAACAAAAAGGCTTTCAATGTTGGTAATTCTTTAACAGAATGCTTATTAAAGCTTACTTGCATCTTATAATCTCAGACAAGCTTACCTGATGGTCATTAAAGCATTGCTACTTAAACACAGAGCAACAGACACTGTAACACTTGCATTTTCTGAATAATAAGAAGCATAAATCAACAGTATAAAAATATGGCAGGAACCAGAACATTCTGCAAAATCAAGGACAGATGAATAGCCACTGTAATACTTGTGTCTACCTTGGATGGGAGGATAGTCTGCACCCTTACACTGCATAACTGCTCCTTGCCTTGCTTGGACACATCCAGAGTTACTACATGGGGGAGTGGGGTGCAACAAATATGTCACAATTTGAAATGTCTCTGGCTGATGGTGATGGCCCTAACACATTTGTCATACCTCTTAAACTCAGAGCAAGAAATCCGGACAAAGCCATACATAGAAGTGGGACAAATGCCCCAAAATAAGGACAATTTTTAAATATTGCTCTTATAAACGTAGATAGATAATAGAATAGTTAAGTCTTGCATTAGTATGACTTTGCTGAAGGGTATGAAATCTGAAACTCAAATGATTGTCATTATTTTCCAACTTCAGTCTTTAATGATTTGTCACTAATTTGCCAGAAAACCACAATTTTATGAAAAACGAACCAAAAATGTGATGCACAAATATAAAATAGCCACACAATATAGCTGGGAATCTGTGAAAGAAGGGACACTTTTTAATATTAGTACTGTTAACTTGTGCAGCTGGCAAAATAAGAGAATCTACATGCATTTCTTAAATAAAAATAATCTATAACTCTGATCATTACAATTACTTATTACTTGTAACCCCTCCACGTTTTCTTCCAAAATTTTGCAGAGGGATTATTAGCGGGAGATCAACATTTTGAACCAAAAGTGGGGACAGTTGAGAGGTTTGGGTATGCTTAATTCTATAAAATGATTTATTTACACATACCTCACAACCTCTTAACACAGGAAATCTGGACAAGGTCAAATATATTGGGAAACATACAAACAGTACTAAAAATAGCTCTTGAATAAACTTAGACAGTTGATAGAATAACAGTTCTTGCTTTAGCGTGCATTTTCTGAAGAGTATGAATCTGAAACTCAATGTCTGTCATTATTTAATGAATTCATTCCTAAATGATTTGCCAGAAAACCACAAATTTTATGAACAACAAACCAAAAATAAGAAGCAAAAATCTTTTAATTCTGTGAAAATCTGGACAGTTGAGAGCTATAGTTCAGCCGGGGCTGTCTTTGAGTTTGCCGCCCTTCCCCCCTTCAAAATCATGGTCAAATCGGGCCTCCCCCCCTGCAGCCATTCCAACGTCCCATTACTTGGCTATTTCACTCCATTTACCATAAACACTGTAATGTGCATAGGGCTTTGGTTCTACAATGATTTGGATTTCATTTGAAAGTTTTATTTTACATTTTACAGCACACACACTGATAGACATCTGCTAAACAAAGCAATGCAGTCTCACAATGAAAATAGACTTACTTCTCTGCCCTTGAAACTCACATTCATTGAAACAGCATTGAAACCCGCATTCAAAGAAAATACATTTGGCCAGTGTCAGATAAAGATTAACTATGGGCTGTTGTCAAATCATAGGCCCCTTGCACATGAAACATACAAGTGTTCTTTGATGCACCTTCCTGATTGTATTAAATTATATTCCTTGTATAATACAGTACAGTTGTTAGAGGGAGTTGTAAATGTATTGTTTTGAACATTTTTCCAGTAAACAAACAAAATGCATCTAACAATAATGACAAAACTGCCCAATTCAGAACATTTCCACCAAAAAAGTCTACTCAAACGTCTATAATCCACCAGTGTCAGTAAATATGCACAATATCTGCAGAAGTAAAAGTCATCAAAATAATTCCACATTAAAGAGATCTGTAACTAATGAAGAGGTTGTTGCTAGCAAGCAACTTTATATTTCATTGTTTCATCTACAAATACAGTGCCTGTTGCCCTTGAGGAATAAATTGCCTATGTTATATTAAAAATGGTAAGCTAGTAATATTGCAATATAGAATGGATGGCAAACTGATAACAGATTCATAGTTACTAGGTATCTTCACCAAAGTGGACATTCTCAGGACTGCAGCATCCACCCTCTTTACAACACAGTACAGTATCAGCAATGTGTACATATTGTGGGAGTAGAACTCACAGCCTTCTGAATCAAAAGCAAGGACATTACCTGTTGTGCTATTAACAATGCAAGCAGACTCAGCATAAGCAGTACTAAACTTCTCTTCTCCTGAAACTCTCAGCTCCTTGTAAAATCCACTCAAAACTCAACTGTATCTCTCAACTTTGCAGCACAAGAAATCTGGGAAAAGCCAACATTTATTAAAGGGGTGGACAAAAGCCCAAAAACATGGAACAAATTTTAAACATTGCTTGAATAATAACTCACTGGTTGGATTCAAGACGCTCTCCACAAGATGCTGGAATATTTTTCCTTTTATTTACTGATAGACTTGAAGTGCGTTCAGTATCATGCACTTTTCAGCAAGTGAATACTCAACTTCTTCAGAATGCAAAACAGTGGAGCCTTCCAAAAGGCTGCCTTTAATACATCAATCAATTAACACTAATTAGAACATTTAAAAGGTCTGTTTCACTAATTAAAACAAGCATAGTAAACTGCAACCTATAAAAACAGTATGTAAAGACTAAAATAACCACCAGGGCTAGTCAATACAAAACATGCTTGATTCTATATAATAACAATAAAATATTTAGAAGTTAGAATCCATCACAGTATAAGTAACAACACTGATGTAGAGGTGTAAACTGTGTTTGTTACTTTTTCAATATTAATGTGCAAAATTAATACAAGTCATCCCCTATGTACAAAACCATCCCCCTTTTCAACAAATCTCTACTGTTTGGAGGTTAAGCAACTTTAGAAAGTTCTAAAAATTACAGGGTTTTTTTTGAAACAACTTTAAGAAGTTAAAACACACAATAATAGTAATAGGAAGTACCATGCAACTAAAAATGAAAATAAAAATAAACTTAAAAAGAAGAATTAATGTGTCTTGCTGCAAATAGGTCTACTTCCTACTTAGTTTGCATGTAATTATGCATCCAATACAAAATGTACAAGTTGTAATGTGTGCTGATATTTAGTCTTGTAAGTGCCTAAATGTATATAAAGCATCCACCTATTAATAGGCTTGACAAGGGGTGGGAGGTGAGTTTACTACCTCTCTAAGTTCTTTAACCTCAGTATACACTGAATTGAGCACATTTCATTTATGTCAGGTCTCTGGTTAGAATTAACCCTCAATTGCCAAAGGAGCTCTTTCCTTTCGAGTTTAAGTGAGTCATGACCACCCCTTCCATCACTGACCTGTTGGTCAATGGCCCTGAATTTAAACTCGTGTCCTGGATGTTCGTTAACGTGCCTTGCCAAAGCGTTGGACAGTTTATTACACCTAATGCTGTATAGGTGTTCGTAGATCCTCTCGTTTAACCTTCTGTCCGTCTTCCCTATATAGAAGACCGGCAGTGACAACACTTGGCTAAGTACACTACCTGTTTACTGTTGCAATTGAGTTTATAGTTTGTTTTAAACTTCCACTCACCTATTTCAAAATTACAGCCTTCATCAATAAACTTACAGTACTTGCACATGTTACATTTAGTCATACCTTTCCTAGTTGAAAATCCCTGTTTACTACTCTCGAGGAGTTCTTTCAAGTTGCTGCCCCTTTTGTATACTATCTTTGGTTTAATTGGGAGTTTGTGTCTCAATTCATCATCACTAGCCAGGAAGTCCCAATTTTTTAGAATGATATTAAAGATAGCGTTGGAATCTAGGTTGAATGTGCAAGTAAAACTAGCCATGTAGTTCACCTCATTCCTTTCTCTCCCTTCATTAGCCACTGTAACACTCTGGGTCGAAAACCTCTCATTTAACAGTGGTACATATACCTTCAAGGTTCTTTTTGTTTTAACTTCCTCGAAAATCTCAGTGAGGAATTCATGAGGGTAACCCCTCCTCGAAAAGAACTGAAATAAGGTTTCACATTCACTAACAAATTCCTCATCATACGTTATCATTCTAGCTGCCCTTACTAACTGACCTTTTACAACAGATTTCTTTTGATGTTTAGGGTGGCAGCTAGAAAAATGGAGGAAGGAATTAGAGTATGTCGCCTTCCGATGTATCTTAGATACCCAGGTTTTCTTATTATAATCTTTCCTAAGGTCGACATCTAAATAGTCTATTCTATCCTTATTGAAGTGAAATGTGAAGGAAAGGAAGTCCGTAGAATTATTGAGGTACCTAATGAACTCTTCGATCTCAGTGTTTGTTCCATCAAACATCACAAACATATCGTCTAGGAATCGAGTGTAGAAGAGGAGCTTTGAATTGTGGTCTCCTTCATTTAGTAAATAGGATCTCTCCCAAGATGCCATGACTAAATTAGCTATGCTCCCCCCACATGGGGAACTCATGGCTATCCCAATTTTTTGGTGGTATAATTCCTTCTCAAATTTGATAAAATTGTATGACAGGACCACATCAATTAACTCTCCTACCAATTGACTTTCTTCACTAGTTGCTCCCAGTGACCTTAACATAGCTGGTTCCCAATCTACTGCTATATTGTGGGGAATAGAAGAGTAAAGGTCTTTCACGTCGATAGTTACAAAGAAGCAATTAGGGTGGAACCCCAAAGAATTAATAGAACTTAAAAAAGACCAGGCGTCTTTAGTGATTTGCTTTTCCATTTCCACATATTTCTGTAAAATACTATCCAAAACCTTGGCACAGGTATATGTGATACTGTTTCTCCCGTCCACCAAGGGTCTCATTGGTGGATCGTTAATGTTCTTATGGATTTTGGGGATTCCAAACAATAAAGGTGTTCTAGGTGTGATTTGTTGCATGTAACTATATGTTTCTCTATCAATACGTGCTTCAATGTATAACTCTTCTATGAAGCTTTTAGTTCTGTTATGTGCTGTATTCATCTCACTGATGGATGATTTCGAATAAGCTTCACCATTAAGAATTTGGTACATTCTTGCACTGTAGTCTTCACTAGTCATGATGGTAATGCCACCTCCCAACGCTATCTTTAATATCATTCTAAAAAAATGGGACTTCCTGGCTAGTGATGATGAATTGAGACACAAACTCCCAATTAAACCAAAGATAGTATACAAAAGGGGCAGCAACTTGAAAGAACTCCTCGAGAGTAGTAAACAGGGATTTTCAACTAGGAAAGGTATGACTAAATGTAACATGTGCAAGTACTGTAAGTTTATTGATGAAGGCTGTAATTTTGAAATAGGTGAGTGGAAGTTTAAAACAAACTATAAACTCAATTGCAACAGTAAACAGGTAGTGTACTTAGCCAAGTGTTGTCACTGCCCAGTCTTCTATATAGGGAAGACGGACAGAAGGTTAAACGAGAGGATCTACGAACACCTATACAGCATTAGGTGTAATAAACTGTCCAACGCTTTGGCAAGGCACGTTAACAAACATCCAGGACACGAGTTTAAATTCAGGGCCATTGACCAACAGGTCAGTGATGGAAGGGGTGGTCATGACTCACTTAAACTCGAAAGGAAAGAGCTCCTTTGGCAATTGAGGGTTAATTCTAACCAGAGACCTGGCATAAATGAAATGTGCTCAATTCAGTGTATACTGAGGTTAAAGAACTTAGAGAGGTAGTAAACTCACCCCCCACCCCTTGTCAAGCCTATTAATAGGTGGATGCTTTATATACATTTAGGCACTTACAAGACTAAATATCAGCACACATTACAACTTGTACATTTTGTATTGATGCATAATTACGTGCAAACTAAGTAGGAAGTAGACCTATTTGCAGCAAGACACATTAATTCTTCTTTTTAAGTTTATTTTATTTTCATTTTAGTTGCATGGTACTTCCTATTACTATTATTGTGTGTTTTAACTTCTTAAAGTTGTTTCAAAAAAACCCTGTAATTTTTAGAACTTTCTAAAGTTGCTTAACCTCCAAACAGTAGAGATTTGTTGAAAAAGGGGGATGGTTTTGTACATAGGGGATGACTTGTATTAATTTTGCACATTAATATTGAAAAAGTAACAAACACAGTTTACACCTTTACATCAGTGTTGTTACTTATACTGTGATGGATTCTAACTTCTAAATATTTTATTGTTATTATATAGAATCAAGCATGTTTTGTATTGACTAGCCCTGGTGGTTATTTTAGTCTTTACATACTGTTTTTATAGGTTGCAGTTTACTATGCTTGTTTTAATTAGTGAAACAGACCTTTTAAATGTTCTAATTAGTGTTAATTGATTGATGTATTAAAGGCAGCCTTTTGGAAGGCTCCACAGTTTTGCATTCTGAAGAAGTTGAGTATTCACTTGCTGAAAAGTGCATGATACTGAACGCACTTCAAGTCTATCAGTAAATAAAAGGAAAAATATTCCAGCATCTTGTGGAGAGCGTCTTGAATCCAACCAGTGAGTTTTTGGTTTCTTTTTCATTCATCGGAGGATTGCTTGAATAATCTTGGAAAGTTGCTAAAATAAAATGATGTGTTACCACCATGCATTTCACTGCCAAGTCTTGGCCCCAGGACCCTGTGCACTACAGTCAGAGTTACATACCACTATGCCAAATCAGCTGTTCCTTGAAAGAGAAGAAGACTGAAACTTAAATGGCTATCATTTAGTGAATTCAGTTCTCACCATACCTCTCAACCTATTAGCACAAAAAAAAAAAACTGGATGAAGCCAATAATGGGGTAATATAGCCCCAAAAATAGGGACAAATTTCAAATATTGATCTTATAAACTTAGAAAATTGCTAGAATAAAAGGTTTTGTGTTACCATGTACTTTCTGAAGAATATGAAGTCTGAAATTCAAATGCCTGTCATTATTTAGTGAATTGAAAAACCACAGATTTTATGAGGAACTGAACAGAACACAAATATGAGTCAAAAATCTGAATAACTTTCAGAAGTGATAGTGTGTAGGGAATTCAGGTTCTTGCTACCTTCACCCAAGGTACAGGGTTTTAGCCTGAGTTATTGTTTAGCCACCAGGTATATTTCCTGAGTTTCTCTCTAGACACCAAGTATACATTAACACACACACATGTCTGCTTTTTAAAACTATAAGTTATGGTGCATGACTCGCTCACTTATCCTACTGTACTCCTATATCTAAATCTACCTGCTTGGATGATTTACTGTTTTTCATCTTTTCTAAATGAAGACATACATTTTACATAAACAAGGTGTTACTCCCTAATCCACAGGATTAGACCATTACTCTTTTACATTATACATGCACTTTTCAAATGCATAAATTAAATGAGCTGCATAAAAGGCATATTGCATGATAATAAAAGTTTGCAGTGGTGTACATAAGCAACTACTAACAGCAAACATCATAGTTTGTGCTGGGTCCCAGCTTCACATCTCAGATTACAGCTGTTGTTACTGCTTGCTTGTTAAAAACATATGCAGTATCTATTCTTTTGTACTCTAAACATAATAAGAGGAACATTATATGAGGTTGTTTTAATTATTGATGGTGCCTAATATATGCATTCTAAGCAGTGATAACACTGTAGCTCTGAAACAGTATAATGTTATAAAAACTATATATTAATAATTAAAAAACGAAAAACTCTTTTTATCATAATGAATCCGAGAGTCAATTATACAAGTTAAATGGTGATTTACCAGAACCAAGATATGCAGCATGCTAAAAGATGTGACACGAAGTTTCAACCTCAGCTTCAGTGTAATGCAGTTATGGCATTAGCCAAACTTCAATGACACACTTGGTTTCAACAATAAGTTGTTGAGTCTGTTTCATCCATGTACTCCAAGCTGTCTATCTGAATAACACACACGCACACACGCACACACACACACACACACACACACACACACACACACACACACACACACACACACACACACACACACACACACACATGCATTCTGCTGTATTATTATTGTCTCATTGGTGGCAGGTGAACAGAGTTCTAATAAACATAAAAAAGTATATAGTTTTACCTGACTGAGGAAATCATATCTAAATTCATTTGTTAGTGATTTTGCAGCTTCTGGTCCCTCTAGGATTTCTACTGCCCATTCATTAATGCATTGTTTATCGGAAATTACAATGACCACAGCTTAGAGCACACCACACACATCAAAAGCAACACATTTCACACCCATAACCCATTATAGATATCTGTACCACAAAGCCTGCAGTCAACTCATAACAAAAATTAAAAGATGTTTGCTAAGGTAACAACCTGGATAACAAAATGAAGCTGGGTGAAGGTGGAGGAGGCTGACTGAACCATAGAACAGACAGTGCAAGTCTTCAAGAATAAAAAACTAATCAAATCCCAAGAGGTTGGATGGAAATGAGTAAGGCATATCAAAACTACAAAAGCAACTTTCTGAAGTCAAATCCAGACTACCTGCTTTAAGATCCACTGAGCACTATTCCCAAGACAGGCATGCTATGATCCTCTTCCTCAGCCCCGCAAGATTCCAGCTTCAAAGTCCCTAGCCCCACGAGAGCAAGCTAAGCTATCCAGACTGCAGGTGTTGCAGTCCGATACTCTTCCAGTCTATGTGGTTCTAACCACATAGACTTGTGGGCATCTTTGTAGTCTGATGCCTTCTTCCTAATCTGGACTGGTTAAACAGCAGTCTAGTTCTGGGAAGAGCGAGCATGCATGTGAGGAGTTTTAGGACTCGTTATTGTTTTTTTTTCTTTTCTTTTTATAGCTGGGGGGCTGCAGTCCTGCAGTCCAACAGCATGAGCCACCCCTGAGTGTCAATATTTTTTTTTTAATTTGTTATCATAACAGAGTCAGAAACATTCCATAGTTGGCCTTAATCTTACTGTACAAATTTTGTTATATTTCTATACAGCTACAGAATTCTTGAATTGTGATCATCTTTTCATAAACTTGGTACTGTCCAATGTGATTGGACAACCATTTCTTATTAATTACAGATTACTTGCTCATTTATACAGTGCACCATTGTAACTGGAATACTCCATTGTCCACTGAGCTGTTCTGAACTTGTTGTAGTACATTAACATATTGCAATGTTATCCACATGTTTCAAGCTCATATTGGCATAATGCCCCAGATTCCAGAATTTTACAGAATCCATCCCTATGAGTAAAGATGAAATAGTTTTTGACATGTACTAAATGAAAATTTAATATAAAGGATAAATGAAGAATAAATCTGTGATGGAGTGGTAATAGTAATAAACACAGATGGCAAAACATTTATGAGAATTCTCAAAAAAGCAAGAATGCAGAAGGTACTGAAGCAAGTATTATTATTATTTTTTTTTTTGGGTGTTAAAAGTAGGGAAGTAAAAGAGATGTTAATGACTAATGAAGTTATAAATTTGATGCTAAAAGGAAATGAAGATGCAAGAATAATAATGCATGATGCTGCAAGAGCTTTTAAAAGGATTAGTCATGAGACAATGTGGAAAATACATGAAGCATATGGTATAGGTAAGGGAACTGTGAAAGTTATAAGCACATATTACTAGCATTTTGGGGTAAGTTTGATAAATGGGTGGCATGGAAGAAGGAAAAAATAAAAAGGGAGTAAAGCAAAGTTGTCCCCAAACATGTGATTTTTTTGTTTGGTGTGAATAGAGTGCCAAATTGCATATCTGCAGATGACTTAGTTATAGTTGCAAGAAATAAAGTATAGATGAAGTAAGTAATAGTATGATAGTATGAACTGAAATACAATTAATCAAAGTAGGATTTCAATTAAACATAGCTAAAAGTAAAGGATTTGATAACTAAGAAAGATGATTGGAATGTATTATAATAGAAAAGAAGCAGTTATACTAGGAATGATATTTGTTGAATATGAAATATTAATAGAACAATAGAAAGAGAAATTCTAAGAAGTAAAATTGGCCGTATGGTGGAACTGTTTTATTCTTTCATTAAAAAGTTTATGTTAGACACCTATGTATCAGGAAAAGTAGCATATTTAGGTGGTATTTATGTTTCTGGTTATTGAGGTAAAATATTGCATCCTGAAAGAAGGTTTCTAATTTATAATCAAAAGAAAAAGGACGGTTACATTTTAAAAACCCTAACATATACCTGGCTTCTATGCATTGTGGATAATTAAAACAGTTTGTGAACCAGAAAAAAATATGGTTGGAAAATGTTAAATATGAGATATAAAGTAATATGAAATAAAGAAAGGAAAAAGAAAAGATAAAAATAATATATAGAAATGAAAGAATGTATGAATAGAATAAAAGTATGGAAAATAGGGACTGGGATGTAATATTAAATAAAAAAAATTGCATAATATATAATGGAGGTCTGTTATTTAATATACCCAGAGAAATAATTAAGGGAATGTGTTAAAAAGGATATAGATTGATATGCAAAAAGATAGAGAGATAGATATGTAAAAGAAGGAAAAGATTTAAAATTTTTTATGAAACAAGTGATTTTTTGTTGTGATTTTGCTGAAAAGGGTACTTCTAGAAAGCAATACGAAATATGAAGTTTTAGAAGACAGAAAAAGTAAAGAATGTAATCTTGAAGAAACTACAGAACCATTTTTTTTTAATTGTATAAGCAATAAGATTTTTTTGAAAATACTTAAAATGAATATAATTAGAATGGATTTGAAATAAAAAGATAGATATGGTACTATATGGAACATACAGAAGGGAAAACAAAAGTGGAATTGTAAAATGGGATAAGATTTTATTTACTGGTGTCTGGATTTTATAGAAAAGGAGATGTGAGAGCTTATATAACAAGCTTATAGACAACAATGTGTTGAAGGAAATAAAGTGGTGGGTATTGAGGAAGTGGTGGGTAGATATATTTATCTTTTAATAGGAAAATTGTATTAAGGTTATTTAATTTTATTGTTCTTTGTTCTTTCAAATTTAGACTGTGTTAAATGAAAAAAGATGAATGCAAAGAGGTTGTTGTATACAATGTTAATAGTATATATGATGTGAAATTTTGTAAGTATTGTAAATAATATTAATATTTGTTTATAATGTAAATTATGTAAATAATGTGAAAGATTTAAATAAGTGCAGTAGCTACTATTTTTTTTCAATAAGTGCCATGGGATATTTTATATCCATATTAAATAGCAACATCTCTTGCTGATGGAGCTTCTGATTAACATTTCATCTGAAGGACTGTGCATCCAGAGTGTGACACCCCTTTATGCTGCTCTTCAGTTTTAATATTGGAAAAATAATCCAACTACCTGGTGTGGGATGATTCCACAGTCTTTTGAACTTTCAGCACCAAAGGCCAATATTTTTATCTATGGAGTTGATTACAGTCTGAAACATCAGACAGTCATATGGTCGAACAACCTTTTTAGCTGTAAATAGTGAATATACATATACGCAACAATGTTTTTAATGGAGTTTTTGCCACTAGTGTTTTGTATGAGATCAAAGTGCAGCAGCAAAAGAGAATATGCTCTTATCTCACTGTTGTGCAAACTCAAATTAGGTATATATAATTACAAGAGGGTTTGAGAGGTGCATGGGTCCTTGCCCCCTGCAAAAAAAAAAAAAAAAAAAAAAATGATTTTTTTTATTTTTGTTGTTTCTATCATCATTCTTTTGATAGTCAACATTGTGAACATCCAGTGATTGATTATATACTCATTGAGCTACTTTCTCAATGTATTACTTTTATATAATGGCTCACCATCAAGTTATTAGATTAAATACATAATTGTGCATTCTTATTATTAAAAAAAAACTTAAAAAGTAAAAGCCAGAATTTAACAATGAAGTGATTATATTGCCTTTGTATATGCATTCATTTTTTCATAATGTTTATTTAAAGACTACTTGAATATTTCATTTGGAAATATAAATATCCAAACAATATACATTTTTAAGTATTTTTATCTGACCTTATAATATTTTCTGTAAACAATGCACTCCATATCAGCATCCACATTCTACTGAATATAGATTAAAGGGTAGCAGTACCAAATGTTGGCAGACAAACACAGGTATCCTGTTAAACTATTTGAATGACAGAATTTTATTTGTATTGCTGTTAGTACATGTTCATCTCTGTGTAGAATAGGTCTTATGTATGTCTTACTCTTTGAGAGGTTGTATTTTTTTAATATTTAATGGACTTATTCACTGTGTAAGCCAAAGGTGACTAGTGATGATCTCCATTGTTATTTTCCCCTAGGAATATAAATTGTCACAATATTTTTTTCTGTACAAAAAAAAAATCTACACGCACAAAATCAGATGTCTAGTATAATTTATGGAAACATAACACTTCAGTGGAACTGTTTAATTAGACAAGCAGCAAATTAGATCACATGACTTGTCTGTATATACAGAAATGGGTATTTAAATATAGAAGACTGGATTTTTTCATGTGTAAAGTATACCAATCTGGATTGTGCAATAAAGATATGAATGTTCCTAAAGGCATAATGAATTACACATACCCCAGGATTTAATAAAATCCATGTAGGCATAGTGTAGATCCTACATGGAACAATACTATGTCTGTGTACACAGTTCCCCCATTGGCAGTGCACCATGTATATTAATCATGGCACATTGCTGAGAGAGAGTTGTAGGATGTGTAGTGTTAACTGTGTCCACAGATGGGCAAGACACTCCCTGCACTGCCCAATTGCAGTATATAATTTTTTTTTAATTTAAAAAGCATGTTTATTTGACATAGTGCAGAGCACAGCAATGCTAAGCATTGCCATGACACCTGACAGATATCTAAAAATAGAAACCAGATGCATTTAATTATTTATTTAAATGTCAGGTTTAAGGCTAACTGACCGGGTTTGTGTAGGGCATCATGGTGCTCAGCACTGCTTATATGTAGCTCAAAGGTATATGTAAAGATATAGCAGAATTGCACATGTCCACTTAGCCAAATGGCTAGAGTTATGGCCTCATAAGCAGTAGGTGCAGGGTTTGTATACATGGAAGGGAAAATAAGCATTTAGCTTTGATATGCAAATTATGCCAATTATTTTTAAATTCTGGCCTGCTGCACTCCGCTAAGCTCTGCTATAATACCTGTTAAAACCTGCTAAGCACTGCATAAACACAATAATGGTTGAAAATGTTTATGCACTGCTCAGCTCTGCTTAGCTGATTTGTGCACTGCTAAGCTTATGGGTCTTTGGGTTTTCACACTGCTCAGCTTAGCTCCGCTGGTTTGCTCACTGTTAAGCAACGCACCACATTTTTAAATATTGCTCAATGGCATGTAAGAGCAGGAAAACAGGCTATATTAAGCCCAATAGGTTGGAATACAGCATAATCTGGTAGAGTTCTGTCTCTGAAGGATATCATGGCAGGTGCTGGTTAGGGTTCACACTTTTGGGTGCAGCAATGGGGCATCCTGGAGTCATGGGTCATGGTCAGACTCCTTGTAAAAAAACATGAAGGCTAGCTTCTGCAGGGAGGTTACTAGGGCTCAGAGTGCAAAGTGGAGGCCTGGAACCAGCTGGCAAGGGACCTCACCAGTGCAACTGATATCCCCCGCACATGTAAGCAGTGTCATCACCACTATGATGACCTGAAGAGAGATAATGGAGATCTCTTGTACACCTGGGTCCAAGAATTTCGGGCAGGGGATGCCCCACATACTTTTACCTGTGTACTACTAATTTTTAATCTGAATATCTGCTAAACTGGTATGCAGATTGGTGTTCTTCTCTCCCAACAGCTACAGAGGAGATGGCTCACAACCTTGAGGTGCATGCCGGGCACTTGGCCAGGTTGCGTCATGAGTGTGGTGAGTACATATGTATTATGCTAACAGAAATAGTAAAGCATTAAAGCATTCTAAAGACATGCGTCTGGAGCATTTCTCCCCGGGCCTCCGCTGAAAACAGGATCTGTGGAACCTAGTCGGACTTTCCCAGTCAACAAATGTTAAATAAAATAAATAAAAAATAAATAAATAAAAAATTAACTGCAATTAGGTATATACAGTAAATATTGTATTGCAATGAATGTGAACTAAGTTCTGTACTGAAATAAGTGAATACTGCCAACTGTAGTGCAATAAGCAGGGCAGAGTAAGGCATTAACTATAAGAAAGTATTTACAATAAAGTTTCTAGTGCAATGTGTGGAATTACAGCTGTATTGCAACACTTCCATAATCACAACTGTTTTGCAATAAAAACTCAAAACTATTCCAGGCACTGCATAAAGGTATTTCCAATAAAGTCTGTTATGCAATAAGTGTGTTAGTAGAACTGTTTTATAAGAAATGAATTATGACAAGTGTTATGTAATAAAAAAATGAAACAATACCAGCACCTGCATGAAGGTATAGCCAATACAGTCTGTTGTGCAATAAGTGTGGATTCAGAGCTACATAATGCTCACAACTTCCCTTTCCATTCAAGGCTGATTCTAGGCCACTATTGTTCACATAATGCTCTGTCATCCACAAACAGCAGGTAAGCAGGGTATATGGGTGACATAATCCTCTCCATGATCTGGTATTGTTTGTTGGCTCCACAGATATTTCAACCCACTAACAATATATTGTGTACACCTGCAGTCTATATAGTAATGTATAGGTTACCTACTAACTCTCCTATGCTTGTACGTCATGCATGTGTGTTCTACTGTCACTGCAGGCTTGTATAAAACTGCAGTAGTACTGCCAGGTCATATTTTGTTTCCAGGTAAACTGTAGGCAAATAGCAGTCAATCAGTAATGAGCAGTGAGTCAGTAGCTTAGTTTGTTAAATGCACTGTATACAGTACAGCTTGGCACACACAGACCAGGGTTCGAATCCAGTGCTAGGTTTCATATAAAATGCTCACAACTTCTCTTTCTATATGGACTACAAGAAAATGGGGTGAGGTAGCCCATATTATCTATATACAATTGTGTGTCTAGATGTCACAGACGTTTTGAATCATTAGTAAGAATGTGAAAATACAGCATAAAATAAAGGAAATCAATATTCTAATAATAAAATTAAATGAAATATGTTGCATGTGTATTCCTGGTATGGCTGCATGTCTAAGGTGTCTGAAAAAAACATTGCTGCAGCCAATTCATACATGCCATGCAGATGTCCTCTGCAGTCCCTGCTACTGGGTTCTATCCCCATGCCTGCCAAGCAAGGCATGGTAGTTGTTTAGTTTCTGTACTGTACACATACCTGTCTCTCAAGTGTCACAGTCACGTAATGTAATTAGTAGTGTGTAATCCCTCTGTCACAGGTTTAATGATTACCTAAATAGCAGATTATCAATACATCAGCCACAGTACACCTTGGTAGTTATATAGGTCCACCTGATGTGTGCATGTTCTGTGCAGTTGTCTACCCACAGTTGTTGCTGCTTAGCCCATACTGTCCCATGTGGATAGATGCAGAAGTATGTACATGCTGCAGCAGCTATAGGGGACTTGTACACATAATGAAATTATAGACTTGTAGAGTGGATAGTTGTACTGTTGTCAAGTGCATCACCAATAATAGTACTGATGTCCTGTCTTCTCCCCACCCCTTATCTTTACTTATTTATTATTGTTATACATTGGTTATGGTTCACTATTTTGGGGCATGTGTTTATTATTTTTATGTATTATAATGATTGCATATTAACATATCTTGTTGAATTACCTATTTTATTGGCCTTATCATGTAACTGTTAATGACATGTTGTTATTATACTAAGTGTTCTATTATTTATTGTTGTGTTTCACATAATATGCATTGTTATGCAATTGGGTTATTTCCACTGTTCTGCCATGCTGTTATTACTAACAATATGTCTTGTTCATAACTAACCCATACTTATTGCTATAGCTCCATCACCACAACATGTCAGGGTAGGTTGGTTCCTGGTGATCCACCTGCCCTACCTCAACTGTCCATGGCACAAGGGTTCTAACACATCTTGGACCCAGGCAAGTGGTATCCCCTCAGCTGCCCCTGCACCATCTGTGGCATTGGGTGGAACTGCCTTGGGGGACAGGGCCTGGCCTCCCACTGGGAGCGGTGGTGGAGGTGCAGTAGACACCCAGCAGCAACTACCAGCAATGGTATGCAAGATCATTCATAGGAGCTATGAACATCACCTGCACCATATTGAGGGCACACTGGCCAACCTGGTGGGGCAGACTGGCTCTGCTGTCCAGCCTCCAACACAGCCACCTTTGGGGCAGTGAAGGAGCAGTGTTGACTGCCCATCTGTGGGGATCTCAGTCATGTTGCTTCTGTCTGAAGGCACATGCATCTCAGATTCCAAAACAGGGTATCCATCCAAAATGTTTACACCCCTCATGTGTCACACACCACCCTTGTCTGCTGTCTTGGCTGTCTTGTCTGTCTGCTATTGCATCCTCTCCTACACAACTGACCTCCCCACATATACTTATGTCTCTTTCCCAACATTCCACTCTTTCCTAAAAAAAAAATGCACATCTATCCCACAAAAGAAATATCACCCCATTCATAGCTCTCCATTCTCAGCTGGGCTTGGGAGTGCCTTCTGTGTGGAGTCTGCATGTCCTCCCTGCGGTTGGTAATGTTCAAAAGACATGCGTGCGTAAATGGGCATGCCTTTGTTAAAGGTTGGGCATCGAGCTGGCACCTTGGCATTTCATAAAATCTACTGCCAATCATTAGCGGACCGGAGTTCCGCTGTGATGACCCCTTACCGGGAATAGCCGAAAGACAAACAACAACAACAACAACAACATAGCTCTCCATTTCACACACGTGTCCAGTGGACACAACTAATGTGGTCCTGTTGTCTTGACAATACATTTATGTTATCCTCATTGCTCTCTCTGGGATTTTAGAGTCCAAATTTCTCTACAAAATCTGTCAAAATGCACAGCTGTTGCTGTACAAGAAATGGATAGCTGTGGTTCTGTCCTACACATCCCTACCTGCTGTTAATTATGTTTTTCCCACTGCTTGCCCCAATTTCACCACTTTGCTATCTTATCTCTTTTCTTTATTTTTTTAGCATGGAGTTGTTCAGCATGACATACTGCTTCGCTCAGCTTAAATAGCTCTAATGTCTATTTGTGTCTATGGCAGTGTTACTCTCATGTACAAGACAAGCACCTCTGCCACATCTCAAACACGGGCTTCTCTCAGTTATAGCACAGTGCATTAACTTACCGTGCTACACAGTTTTTAGGTAGCACACGTGTTTCCACCAATACATACTGACTGCTACCTACTGTATGCAAGTAAATGATATATAAAAGGAATGGGAAAATAGGAGTGTACCTTTAATCTTGGTGCAATAATACACTAGTGGAAAGCCAAAGACATACCAGTGGATGTACGTGAGGCTGTGATAGCAGATACATGTGTCCTTTTATCATTAACTTGTGGAAAGGCACTTGCTAATGCAGCTATGGCAATGTACATACATATACATGTACAACTGGGATCCTGGTGCAGAAATACAACCATATAAAGCCATACACATACTCATGGCTGTGGAAATGTCTCTCAAAGCCTCTATATGTGCTCATATATCTTGCAATTACACATGCTTTTTGCTGTACCTCAGTAGCTCAGTCTAATTGCCTTATATGCAGTACATTTTGCCACACACTCTCCTGTGGTCGATTCCAGTTTTGTGACGCACGTCAATTGCATTATTGTGCAGACAGCAAGTAATGACTGTGTCTTGCAGTCTGAATCCCCACAGTTTACTGCTACTTAATTAACTGCTACCCAGTTTTGCAAGATAAACACCTGCAGGAAAAGACACAATGCACATATCCACGTCGTCTAACTATATGTTGCCTACCACTGTGTTATTCACACTGTTGCATAACCTTACACACATGCACTAATTGGACTATATTGAATACCTTTACCCTGGTTCTGTTTTAATGACAGCCCTGACAAAGCTGCCACAGTTACACATACAGCTTGCTGTCTAACAAAGTGTTAACAACCCCCCCATGTGTTGTAGGCCACAGCAGCAGCTGCAGCCTGTAGCATACCCAGCTGTATGTAAAGGATGCTGCTGTAGACCTACCATATGTCTCAACCCCTTAGTGCAAGGGATCCGGACACAGCCATCCTTACTGGAGGAGGGGGGCAAAAGCCCAGAGATAGGGACATGCCATTCCTCTCCACCTCTTAGAGCTAGACATCTGGACAAAGCCAAAAATAAAAGTGGGACAAAGGCCCACAAATATGGGCAATTTTTAAATTTTGATCTTACAAACTTAGAAAGTTTATAGAATAACAGGTTTTACATAATAAACATGAATTATCTGAATGGCATGAAGTTTAAAACTCAAATGTCTGTCGTTATTTTGTAACTTCAATCTGTAATGATTTGCCATTAATTTGCAAGAAAACCACAATTTTATGAAAAACTGGTGAAAAGTATGAAGCACAGATCTGGACATTCTGCAAACTCTGCACAGTTGAGAGGTACGGGACATGTTCAAAGGTTTGCTCCTACAAAGATAGTATGTTGATAGAATAACAGCTACTGCATTAGTATGCACATTCTGATGGGTATGAAGTGTTACACACATGTCTTACTTCTCTTACTGACATCAACCAACAATGTTTGCCAGTGAACTGCCAGATGACCACAATGTTATGGGACACTGACCAGACATATGAGGCAAAACTGCACATACTTCACAAATTTCTACAGTGGACAGTAGTTGTACTCACCTTCTGTGATGCTGTAGTCTCCACATCTGGGTAATGACCATCTCAAATAGTAAGAAAGGGGCCAAGGCCTACATAAAGTGTGTATATATTACATTGTAGTGACATGTCATTTGCTACTGATATTGCAATTCATCTGTTTTGGCTGCAGTTAGCAATTATGAGCCACAGACCGGTGCAGAGGCAATTAACTGCTTATTAGCATTGCCTTCAAAAGACAAACAACTTGTGTAGGGGAACAGGTCTGTATGAGATTTCAGGCACACAGACAGTGTATGTTACAAGCTTTTCAAGAGAAAAGATTCAAAAAAGGAATGCTGCACTCCACTAAGTATGTAATAGATGTCTCCATATAATGGGATGCAGATGGGAGGATGTAGGTATGGGGAATACGGAGTACAGTAGTAGGCTTGTCATAGATCTATGGTATTAAAATGTCATTGGTACTCTGCTGCCTACAGGCATAATTCACACCTGTCCCTCCCTTCCAGCACATCTCAGCTCTGTCCCTATCAATCTCTCCCACAAAGGTCGGCAGTTGTAGGAAAGCTAGTGGACTACACATACTACATGGTGGCAATAACTAAGGGTGTACACTCCTTTAACATCAAACAATGTACTGTATGTCATCTCCTCTCATTCTGTTAATGTGTCACATACATAGTTCTAACATTGTAAAAGTGTCCCTGAATGTCACTGTTGTACTCTGGCTATGTCCCTGTGTAGTTGACATGTGTCCCAGTTTGGTTGAGAGCTATGCCTAACATACCTGTCAACCTTCTACAGCAAGAAATCAGGACACCATGATTAATAGTGGGCTAATGGGCCAAACTCAGTGACAGAATATATATATTTCCTGTACAATGTAAGAAAGTAAGTAGACTAACACATATTACTGTAAAATAGCTGTTTTCTGAGGGGCAAGATGGGTGAAAGTCAGAATCTGACTGTATGCTTTGACATCAACCATCACTGACTGGCCAACCATTTGTTAGGCATCCACAGGTTTGTGTGAATAGGACCACATGTATGAGGCAACCATCTTGACATTTTGCAAACATCTGTATAGTTGAGAGGTATGAAGCCTACAGGGGACATGCACTACAGCAGGTTTGCATTGCTTTCTGATATTTTAGCACACTGGTGTTGCTGGACTGTCCTCATATAGTTGTAATAGCACACTGCTATTTGTCTGACAGTGGCCGTATGACATATTAGTGGGAATTTGTAGGGGACACACCACAGTAGACTGCAGTGATGGGTGTCGGGACATACAGCAGAATCTGTCTCTGCACATAACCCAGTATTGCTACTGTCTTGGTGACATCCACACATGTAGTGCACCTCCAGACTGTGGGGTATGATGTGTGAGGGAGCAGTGGATAGTGCAGGCCATTATGGGCATGCAGGATCTGTACATAGTGGATGTGCATGTGTCTGGTCCTGTAATGTGTTCCCCTCTTGTTATCTTTCAGGAAACATGTATTGCTGGAGACATCCACCATTCACAACTGCAGAGAATGACATAATACTGGATGGCCTCAGGCACCATCACGTCCTGCTTAGCAGGGCTTGGCACAATTGTGAACAGCAGGCAGCATTGTGGGTAAACCATGTGCAGGTTGTTAATCAGATTGGCCAACAGGACAGAACCTATGAACATGTCCGACACCAGGCCACAGATATGGTGAATGCTGCACATCATAGGGCAGCTGGTGTTGCCAGGGATTGTGCTGCCACTGGTGGAAGGACTGCAATGGAACAACCACTCTAAGCCATGGAAGAATTCCTGACAAACCTAGGATCAACCAACAGCTCCTGGTCATCCATCATGCAATACTTTCTGGAGGTGGGAGCCATAGCATCCATGGAAGAGGATCGTCCAGGTAAGCTTACTTTGTTCACCAGTGTAATACTGTATCAGTCATTGCAGCAGGCTGTACATAGCAGTACATGGCATTGGGGGTTGGGTTTTCTGCACAGTTGTGCACACATACTCAGAATGTCAGCATTATAACCATTATTACAATAACTACTGTACATGTGGATATCTATATATATATATATATATATATATATATATATATATATATATATATATATATATATATATATATATATATATATATAGTTATAGATATACACATGTTACTTTTTAGTGCTGCAGCATTTGGTGATGCTGACAATACCTCTCCCTCACTTCTTCATAGGTTTTCAGGTGTTGCTGAAGCCCAAGGTCCTGTACCTGGAAAGTGTGATACTGTTGTTTTATGGATCATATATACCCTAAGAAAGTTAAGAGCTGCCATTTTTCCCTTTGTACAACTGTTGTCCTTAGCCAGAGTAGACCATTTGTATGTTCCAATCTGGAACAGTTAACTACTTTGCATACAATGGGTAATCACAAGTGTGCATTTGTACAAACATTGACATGTTTGCACTTATAATTTTGAGCAACTGTGCAGCCTGCTATACATGAGGCAATTACTCCAAGATTCCTGTTCATACACAATAGGGAGATGGTACATACCCGAGGCAGTGATACTACAACTGGCATATCATTCTCAAGATAGGTGTACTGGGTGTTATGTGTATTTCTATCATATATACTGTCATATTGCATACCTCACAGGTGTATCGTACTGGCAACATTAACTGGATGTAGCTGAAGTGCATGTTATAAAGGGCCTGACTTGTCTGCGTATGTTGTTGTGAGTTTTACTGTTGTGCATAAGAGCAGAGATGAGAACATGTGGGACATGTAATGCAGTTGTGGATGCTCATCTGTATACATCTGTGTGGATTACCATACATAATAGTGCAGGTAGTAATGTACTGCTTTTGTATTGCTTTACACAGTTGAACATGGGGGTTGGTGTCTGTCCCCCTCACAACCTGATGTCAATGTCTCATTGGACTCTGATGATGATGGTAGCCATAGTGAGGCACAGGTAGGGTTGCCAGGGGCTGAATCTGTACCAGAGGTTGACATTCCTCTTCTGCCCCATTGTCCCCACAGACAGTCAATATCCACACGCATGCCCAGTCCCCAGAGGCCACAGATATTGGACAGTCAGAGGCTAATGACATTGCACAGGACATTGTGACAACTATGGCATCAGTGAGTGTAGACACTGGCCATTGTCAGAGAGCTGGTGATGTCCCATAGAGGCAGATTGACAGGGGTCCTCAAAGAGGATTGCTGCCCATCTACCACCTGTCACAGCTGTCACATCACAGGTCACTCACCGCATGTTTCTGGCTGTCATGTAGGCACAGGCACATTCTTAACACCGCACCAGATGGATGCTTAGGGTTATGGATGTAGCACAGTCTGACATCTGTGACTGCCTCCAGTGCATTGGTGACAACCTGGATTGGTTTGCTGATGTAGTGAACAGATGGTCTATCTTTGACCACACATTATCTATGCTAGAACATCTGGTTGGAGTTGGGCATTAGACATGTGGGCATAGGCCAGCAACACCATCTGCTGAGACTCCATGTGGCCATGTACACTCATGCTCCCATAGTGGCAGTACCTCCAGAGCTACAGAAGGAGGTGTGCTGTCCACACCATGGAGTGGCAGGCCATGTGCACATGGTCCATGGTGGTTCCACAGGAAACACAAGCCAAGTAGACAGCTTTAACCACCAGGTAATAGCACTGCATCTGACCTTGGGAATGGTGGTGTCAGTGCTACTCTTAGTGAAGCCAGTTTCCATGTTCGTGGCTGGAGACAGTGAACTGTCCACTCTACAATGTATGGTCCACAGCTGTCCACCATACACATGTGTAGGGCTAGCACTGGGCGTGACTGTGTACATGCAAGCACTCCAACACCATGTTACATGCAGGTCACCAACAGACACACACAGAACTACTCCAGGGCCCATCTAACCAGCACCCCTTCCTGACTCATACACATGCTGTTAACTGTTTGCACAGCCTGGACCTCTGGCATCCCCACACCACACCCTGTGCATGTGATGATACCTGTGCCCAATACTGATATCCATATCATCTATGCAGGGACCTGCTAATATGTGTCTGATGCACAGGGTGACTATATTTATTTATTTATTTAAATTTGTTGACCGGGAGTGTCCGACTGGACGTGGGTCCATTTTCAGCAGAGGTCCGGGGAGAAAAGCTCCACAGTAAAATAAACAGACAGTAGTTATATTGGATTACATAGTGATTACCAATTTAACACAGAAATTACTTACAACATATTTACAGATGAAGAACATAGTACATCAGTAGACAACTAGAATCTTTATCTGTGAAGTACATAACAGGCATTAACAAATGTAACAATGAGAAGTTCCTGCTGTATAATAAGTACTAGGCTTATGAGCATCTGAGCTTGCTATCATCATGGTAGTTAGTGGAGGTGAAAGAAAGTTAGTAGTTGGATGGGGTAGATGATATTAGAGTGGGAGTTGCAAGGGCATAGCCAGCATGTTTTTAGGTGCGCTTTTAATAAAGTTTTGAAGTTGGTGCATGATGGTATGGAGGTAATTGTGGGTGGGAGTGAGTTCCATAATTTGGCTATGGCGCAAGAGAATAGTGCTTCACCAGCAGAGTTATTGGCTTTAGTGATCTGCAAGTGATTTTTGTTGCTGGATCTTAGTGGTCTGGTGGTGCGATAGGGTTGGAGTAGATTCTGGAGGGATGGGACATTTAGTGGATGGTTTACTAGTTTGTGGGTGAGTGAGAGTTGATACCACTGAAGGAGGTGAGGGAGTTCAAGCCAGCCCAGTTCAGCAAGTGAGAGACAGTGGTGACTATGGTAGGATGCCCCTGTGGTGAATTTTGCGATTTTGTTGTAGCAGGTCTCTAGCTTGTTTAGATCACATTGCCTTAGGTTGGTATATACTGGAGAGGCATAAAGTAGGGTGGAGATAAGGTGGAAATTTGCTATTGAAATCTTTGCTGCTTTGGTGAGAAATTGTTTATTTCTCTATAATGCTCCTAGTTTTTTGTGGACTTTTTTATGGTCATGGATATGTGAATGTCAAATTTTAGTTTATTGTCTATTTCCACTCCTAGCAATTTGGTGTGTTCAGTTGGGTATATAGTGGTGTTGTCTTTTGCTGTGTTGTTAAAGTGAGAGTTGTTTTGAGTATGTTTGGTGGGTTGGAAGATGAGTAGTTTAGTTTTGTTTGGGTTGAGTATTAATTGGGCATCGGATAACCATGTTTCAACAGAGGAAAAGGCTTCCTGTGTGACTTTTTGCAGTTTGGGTAGGGACTGGGCTGAGCAGATGATGGTAGAGTCATCTGCGTATTGGATGAGTGTGACATGTTTGGTGGCAGAGGCTAGATTATTGGTGTAAACAGAGAAAAGTAGGGGTCCAAGGATGGATCCTTGGGGAACCCCTATGGAGACAGGTAGTTGGGGAGATATGTCATTCTGCCATACAACAGATTGTTGGCGGTCAGACAGGTAACTCTGAAACCAGTTGGTGACTGATTGTGAGAAGGATAGGTTATTGAGGACAGAGATAAGTTGTTTGTGTGGGACCATGTCAAATGCTTTAGATAGGTCTAGGAAAGTAGCAGAGGAAATATAACCATTGTTTTTATGCTGAAGGATAATGTTTGTAAAGGAGAGTAAGGCAGTGGTGGTGCTATGGTTTGGTCGGAAACCATGCTGAGTACTGGAAAGGAGGTTGTTAGTAAGGAGGTAGTGTGAGACCTGAGAGTGTATGCATCTCTCTAGTATTTTGGAGAGTGGAGAGAGAATAGCTATGGGGTGGTAATTGGTTAGTTCTGCAGAGGGTCCGCCTTTGTGGAGGGGAATTATATATGAGACTTTCTACAATGTGGGAACGTAACTTTCTGACATAGATCGGTTAATCAAGATGGATACTGGGTAGGCCAGAGCATCAGCTGCGATTTGTAGGTATTCACTTGGGAGGTTGTCTGCTGCTAATTTGGTAGGTTTAAGTTTAGTTAAGAGTTTTTTTTATGTTGGAGGTAGGTACAGGAGAAAAAGAGAAGGCAGTGGGGAGATAACTAGTTGAAGGTGTGGGTTGGAGGGGAGGGGGTTGTGTTGTTTAGCTAGTGATAGTATGGTTTGGGTAAAGTGTGTGTTGAATGAGGTAGCAATATTTTCTGAGGAGTGAGGGATGTTAGGAAGAGGGGTACTGACTTTACCTGGGTGGAGGATGGAGTTTATGGAGGACCAGAATTGTTTGGGGCTGTGTTGTGAGGAGTCTAGGGCAGACTGGTAGTATTGGAATTTATCCCGTTTTATTAGCTTTTTGACTCTATTGCGTAGTTCTAGGAATTTCTGTCTAGCTGCAGGGGTTTTGGTTTTGCGCCAGTGCTCCCAGGCTTTATCCCTGTTTTTCATTTCTGAAATAGTGGTTTTCTGTAGCCATGGGGAGGGTTGTGCTTTGGTTCTGGAAAATCTTATGGGGGCATGGTAATTAAGGATGTTCAGGAAGGTAGTATTAAAAGATTCAACTGCGTCATCTAGACTGAGGTACTTTAGAGCATGCCAGTTACATTCTTTGAGGGATGAGATGAATGTGAGTGGGTTAAAGTTTATTTTTTTACGTATTTGATGATAGACGACAGGTTTAGCTTGGTACAGGTATTTTTTGAGTAGGAATGTTGGGGAGTGATCACTGAGGCTATCTGATAAGCAGCCTATTATATATGACTGGGGTTCTTACTGACTAGTATCCAATCCAGGGTAGAGTGCTTGCTGGAGTTTTTATTTATCCTTGTTGGTGACTGGACTAGTTGGGTGAAGCCATGAAGGTGTACATGATGGGTTGGATTGTTGCCAGAACAGGATTGCCAGTCAATATTGAAATCACCTAAGATGATAGTTTCTTGGGGGAGATGGTGGGTAGACCAGCTGAGGAGGTTTTCTAGTGGAGGGATGTTTTGGCCAGGTGGGAAGTAGCATCCAATTATGTTGATGGTTTTGTTTCGGTTAATTTTGAGGTTGGTATATATTATTTCTTCATTGCCTATTTGTGGAGCTGATGATTTTAAGATCTGGATGTTTAGATGTTGTTTAAATATTATAGCTACACCACCTCCTTTTTTGTTTAGCCGGTCTACTCTTAGTATGCCGTAACCTGTAGGGAGTATTTGCTCACTGGTAATGTGATTTACATGTGTTTGTGTAGTGCAGTAGTGTTATGCTATTGCAGTTGTGGGCCACTGCGGGTACACTGGCGGTAGTGTCACAGAATGACAGTTGTGTCACAGACCTGTGTATGTTTTTATTCCAGGAGTCTGAGTGGTTAAGCTATGGACACATGGCGGCAATATAGTGGCACAGGATAGCAAGGCAGCACAGCAGAAATATGATGTCAGCAAGGTATGCCAGTATATGTGCATGGCTGCCTAGGTGCATATCTATAGAACAGTGGGTCAGGGACAATGAGGACAGTCAGTGTCATCATGCTTTCATACCCTGTGACAAGGTCTGCTACCTTTGATATGTGTGACCTGGGTAGTCTGCACGTACAAATCTAGATGGTGGCAGACATCAATTATGCTTATTTTTATGATGGCAATTTATGGCCAACAGCTAGTCACATGGCCATAAAATGCATAACCATTGCACAGAGATAGGTCAGATGTGTGCAAGGGGATATATTCACACACACGCAAGTTGGATGCTGTGAGACTAGAATCCCTACATATCTAGTAATACACACTATAGCTTGCAGTACTTATCATATGCACCACAGAGTTTATTTGTTATTAGGTTATCAGCCAGTGCTCTTAAGGTGGATGACATCAGCAGACCTTGTACAGGAGGGAATATAGAGGCCAGCAGACAGTCACGGGGCCATAAATGCATGCTATTGCACATAGATAGCCCAAATAGGCATGTCCATAGTGCTGCGGGCATATCTCTCAACCTCTTATAGTGAGAAATCTGGACAAAACCATGACTAAAATTGAGACAAATGCCCAAAAAGAGGGACAATTTTTTAAATATTACTCTTACAAACTTAAAAATGTGATAGACTAACAGGTTTTGCATCAGCATGAATTTTCTGAATGGTACGAAATCTGAAACTCAAATGTCTGTCATAATTTTATGTCTTCAATCTTTAATGATTTGCCACTAATCTGCCAGAAAACCACAATTTTATGTAAAGCAGAACAAAATATGAGGCAAAAATCTGTACAGTTGACAGGTATGGTGGGGGATATATTGACACACACAAAATTGGATGATGTGAGATTAGAACCCCTGCTTATCTAAAAATACACACTACAGCTTGCAGTATGTACCACATGCACCATGGTACAACTTGCAGGATGTATCACATGCACCATGAAGTTTATCTGTTAGTAGATTGTCAGTCAGTGCTTTTACAGGGATGACATCAGCAGGTCTTGTAGAGGAGGGAATATAGAGGCCAGCAGCTAGTCAAGGACTATAAAATGCATACCATTGCACAGAAATAGCCCATATGAGCATTTCCATAGTGCTGTGGGGGATATATTGATAGACACACAAAGTTATATTAGAACCCCTACTTATCTAGTAATATAGATTATAGCTTGAAGCACATATTGCATGTGCCACGGTACAGCTTTCAGTACATATCACATGCACCATGGAGTTTATCTATTATTAGATTTTCAGCTAGCACTTTTAAGGTGTATGACATCAGCAGGCCTTGTAGATGAGGGAATATAGAGGCCAGCAGTCAGTCACAGGGCCATAAAATGTATACCATTGAACAGAGATAGCCAATATGAGCATGTCCATAGTGTTGTGGTGGATATATTGATACACACACTAAGTTAAATGATGTGAGATTAGCCCCCCCTACTCATCTAGTAATAATACACTATAGCTTGCAGTATGTATCACATGTGCCACAGTATAGCTTGCAGTATGTATCGCACCCACAATGGAGTTTAGCTGTTATTTGATTGTCAGCCAATGCTCTTTAGGTGGATGACTTCAGTAGGCCTTGTAGAGGAGGGAATTTAGAGGCCAGCAGCCAGTCATAGGGCATAAAATGCATACCATTGCATGGAGATAGCCTATATGGGCATGTCTATAGTGCTGTGAGGGGATATATTGATACACACATACAGAGTTGGATGGTGTGAGATTAGAACCCCCTACTTGTTTAGGATCACACTCACCATATATTATGTCTGCTGCATAAGTTGATGCAGGCACAGTACTTGTGGAGTATGCAAAGTGACCTTGTGTTAGACAGCATGTGTGGCCTGCAAAGTGATACTGTTTGGTTCTGTCATTGTATCTAGTGTCTCAGGGGTGGGATACCTGATAATATCCCTGCTATGTGTGTATACTTACCAGTATGGCCATAAGTGACTGTCTGCTGTTTGATAGGTGGACATGTTGTCAGGAACAATATGGCCTGTACAAGGGATGCATTGCAGCCATTGTACATTACACCACCTGTTGACCTGTGTGTCTAAAGGGTGATAGTCCACAGGCACAGGGGTCTGTAGGTGAGTGGTTTATGTACTGTTGTGGCATTGGCCTGGTTTCATTGGACAATTGTTGTGATGTGTAACTGCAGAGAACCCCAGCAATCCGGGCTATGTGGGGACATTCGTACATCCCCACCCATATCTATATAAATGTGTATAACAGGGATGTCTACTTAAATGTTGTTTTGTGTGTACATTATGTAAATGTGTTATGCAGTTATTTGTGGAGAGTCTATGTATCACTGTACTTTATATAGCTATATATACATATATATATATATATATATATATATATATATATATATATATATGTGTGTGTGTGTGTGTGTGTGTGTGTGTGTGTGTGTGTGCCACACACTGATACACTCATCAAGTGTGAGGGGGATAGGGAGAGACAGATATATATACAAAGCTGCATGTATCCACACAGCAGGTCTTTAGGAGTTAGAGGCGACAGACTTGGGCTCAAGTTAGCTAAGTATAGTAGCATGCCCAGTGTGACTGTTAGTACTTATAAGGTGACTCCAGGCAAGAGCTACCTGTATGCCTGTCCAGGAATATGTGTGCTGCAGACCATTGGCTGCTGCACTTGTTACCAGAGTACTGCATTTCCCTGATATTGTCCAAGGCATCCCCGCCTATTTTCTGACCTTAATGTGTGACTCATACCTCACAACTGTACAGAGCTTCACAGACTGTCCAGCATTTTGTCTCATATGTTTGGTTCATTTTACATAACACTATAGTTTTCTGGCAAATAAATGGCAAATCAGTGAAGATTGAAGTCAGTAAATAATGACAGACATTTGAGTTTCAGACCCCATACACATCGGGTGATTCATACTAATGCAAGATCTGTTATTCTAATGACATTCTATGTTTGTAAGAGCAAATATTTAAAACCTGTCCCTATTTGTGGGCCTTGGTCCCACTTTTATTCGCAGCTTTGGCCAAATTACTTGCTCTAAGAGGTTCAGAGGTATGATGTAACTGGGGTACATGATGTAACATCACACACAGGGTGACAGTCTGCATATTCTCCCTGTGCATGTTTTTGCAGAATGTCCAGTATTTCATCCCACATGTCTGCTCTGTTCATCATACATTTGTGGTTTTCCAGAACTATACCGTAAATAGCAGTCCTGAATTGTTGTAACTACTGACACATTTCAGTGATGGCCTTTACATTCTGCAGCTAATCTGACCTGTTGCAGCCTGCTGTTATAGTATCCACCTGCTAGGTTACTCAGAGCATTTATAATGTGTGTCTGTAGGCATGGCCCTTTGCCTCCCATTCATTTTGGCTTTGTCCAGCTTTGTTGCAGTAACAGATTGAGGAGTTATGACAGTCTGTGGGAATACTACCGTATGTGTACCTCACATGCAAAAGATGTTGGATGCTGCCAGATTCACACCATCAACACCATCACCCATGCTATTGTTCCTGGCTAAGTAAGCCACACTAGCCAACATACAGAGAGGTTTCATTCCTCACACTATCAACAACATACACGATTATGTGGTCTGCTGGTATATCATTGCAGACTTACTGTTGCAGCAATTGTATGGGAACACATTGAAGTGTTTGGAGTGGGGACGACCAGGCCATACTTTGTTGGCACAGACAGTTGTGCTTCTGTCCCATGACCCCACTGTTTAACATCTCCTTTGAATAATGTCATGGAATTTCCAGCCATGTGGCCTAGTGGATATCATGGGGCATATACTAGTGAACAGAGTACCTGTTGTCCCAAGTGGCTGTTATATCTGTACATGTATCCCAGTAGCCCTCTATAGATTGCTGCAAATAGTCCAGTTGCACACTATGTATAGCCCACCATATTCCCTTGCATATATGTGGCAGGTCAATACATATGCTACCATATTGTAGTACACCTTAAAAATTGTGTATAGGAGAGTGACTTACCTTGGGAATGCAGCAGGTGACAGACCTGTAATTCTGAGCTAACGCTGTCTGAAGCATGCAGTCCACAGCCAAATATATGGTGATGTACAGGTTGTATGCTCTGGCTGGCATCAATTTTACTAATATGTATGTGAGTCAGAATAAGGTGTCAGTTGCTAGGGTCCTAGGTTGTTACTAAATGTGCTATATTTTGTCTCTCAACCAAGGCCAAAGCATACTGGGCACTCCTACATCTGCCTACAGGGGCAGCCTCAGGGGGTCCTCCTCTGAGTCCCCCCATGAATGTGGCTGTTATGACCTAGGTACTGGCAGGGGGTGGGCTGTGTATCCCTTCCCTTTGTTTATCCTGCTGCAGCTGTTTCCACAGGCTCATATTGCGTAGCATGGCACATACTGTGAACATCTGTGCACATGTGGCTGGAGAGTATTGCAGGGCTCCACCAGATATATTGAGGCACTGGAACTGTGACTTCAACAGCCCAAACACATGCTCTGTGATGTTCCTAGTTTGTGCGTGTGCCTCATTATGGAGTTCTTCTGTGGGTGTGTGTGCATTTCTGATGGGTGTCATCATGCATGGTTCCAGTGAGTAGCCAGCATCCCCCAGTAAATGGCATGTGGGATGTCCCCCCTTGGAAACATCTGGTACAGCTTTGATACATGCCAGATATGGGAGTCAAGATAATTGCCAAGGCTGCCAGCACTCACATTCAGGATAATGCCCAAGGCATTGCACATGCCCTGCCAGTTGATGGAGTGATACACCTTGCGGTTGACATAGATTCTACCCTCCCCACTGGGTAGTGCCTTGATGTGTATATGAGTGCAGTCTATGGCACCCAGTACCTCAGGATGTGCTACATGGTAGAAGAGTCGCATACTACTGGCCTTCTTCTCAGGGGTGTGGGGGAAATTAATGTGCTCACTGTGTAGTAGCATGCATCCAGGAACTGGTGGAGTACCATGGAAGCAGATGCCTGTGAGACTCCCATCATGTCCCCAGTTGGTCTTTGGAAAGTATCTGTACCTTGTATCCTAAGGGCTACACATACCTTTGTTTCCACTGGGGTGGATTCCCTTCTGTTGGCTCTGGATTTGAGTTGCGGTTGGCAGTGCTCAGTGAGTTTTTGTAGTATATCCCTGTCCACCCTGTAGCCCTCTACAATTTGCAGCTCATGTAGCTTCTGGTAGGTTACCCTGGACCTGAACACTCTTCTCCTTCTCAGTCTAGGCCTATGGGCAGCATCAGCAGCAACTGCATTGACCTCAGCATCTAGCACATACATATGTAGCAGAGCTGCAGCAGCCCCTAGCATATTCTCAGTTAAAATTCCTAAGTCTGTACTCCAATGGTGCAGGGTATGGGGAAATCAGATTGTAAGGTGTATCCATACTTTATAGTGCTCTGCTGTAGGTGTAGCCTGTGTGATTGGCTAGCTATGATGCATTCCACCTGCCACGTACATCATTAAGGGGTTTGAATGGCCATAGTTTAAGAGAAACAGGGATCATCAGTAATTAATATCATTGGCTTTGTCAGCCAATTTTTTTCTTTGACAGCCTACACAGCCTATACAAAGATAAACAGAGCTTAGCAGTCCATAGACTCACCCGCATGGAAGGTCACACTCAGTATGGTGGCACGCCATGCAAACAGGATGAAACACATGCCTGAGAGGTAAACACATCTTAGCAGTCAGTAAACACACCCTCCTGCTCAGCTCAGCAATGCACAGAGCAAACAGGCAAAGCTGAGCTCCAATGAGCTTACAAGAAATCGGACACATCCCCCTTTGATGTCAGCTACCTCTTCTGTGGATACTAACACAGTTCTGTGCCTACACGGATGGGATTTGCAGACACTGATACCCATTTGTGCTATTCAGTAACCCCATCCCATTTGCATACAGATCTGTGCACAGAACCTGGAAACTACAGGGTTCCAGACCCAGTCTCATTAGAAACCACAGCTATGTAACATTGTACATACTCCAGAGAGGGTCTAATAATGCATTACTGTTACATATTCACAAATTCTGTTTTTTATACTCTTTTTATATTTTATAAATCGCAAAGTATCATAGAAAATGATGAAGTCTATAGCACATGGAATCACCCATTACCAACAGTTCAAAAGATAGATGTTAGAAAACCAGATATAGTGCCCCATGAAAAAGAGGACAAAAGTAGCACTGATCATTGAATTTGCCACACTCAGTGACTGCAGTCTTTCTTACAGAGAGACACAAAGTCATAAAATATCATGATTTGCAGGCAGAAATAAGAGCAATGTGGAAGAAAGATACACAGACATTTCCAATAGCAGTAGGAGTAACAGGTCTTATAAAAAATGATCTATAATTGCATTTAGATATGTAACTCCGTATGATTTGTAGAAGTCAATACTGGGTGGATGGTGCTGTGAAGAGCACTTCTGGCTGACATCAAAGATTGAAACAATACTAATTTCATGAACTTTAATTGTACTTTTACTTAGGAATGGGGTCCATTCCCGTCCTGGTATGATTTATATATGAGAAACCCAAAAGACTTGGAGTAATTAAAAAAGCTTGAGACTACAGTTTAACTTCTTATCCAAAGGACAGCACACTCAAGAGTGCAGCACCTCAATTTTGTTGCACTGCAGTATCAGCACGCTATCTACCTGATGTAAAAATATAACCCACAGCTTCCACAAGAAAGGCAAGTGTGCTACCTGGTACATCACTGACATATAAAGTATAGGTATGTGTAAACAATTTAGTGTTTAAGGATGTACCATTTTATAAGTTATAAACAGTCACACCAGGCAATGAAACAAAGCCAATGTGTGATAGAAAAAACATGGTCTACTTTGTAGTGCTATTATTTAGTGTAATATATAATCTATGATATCTGTCTGAAGTTGCAGAGCTGGAAGAATCTCCCTCTAGCCTTAATGAGGCTGGAGTACCACACAGGTTTACTGGTGGAGGGGCTCAGAGGAAGCATGATCATTGCTCAAATCCTGATGCTCTGTCATGCAGTGCATGCAGTCAGTCATTGTGGAGACACAGGCAGGTTCCATCAGAGCCCTGGAAGAGATAGCCAGACTATTGCATGTCATGCATTTTGATGTACAGAACTATATGAACCGTGTGTGTGACTTCCTGAATGGGATGAATGACACTCGGGACTCTGCAGTGACTGTTACGGAATGTCTGCTGTGGAAGGGGCAACATCCACAAGGCTGAATAGCTGACACATCATCAGATATTAGCCAACATGGTAATGCCAGATCCTTCTCCAATAATGATACTACTTTCACTGTTCTGTCAGCACTGGAGGTGTCCATACCCAAACATGGTTAGCCATATAGTTGTGGACATGGATGTACTTGCAATGAGAACTCAGCCAGCAGACTTCATGCACATTCAGGTAGCACCTTAATTTTGAATCAGTTTCCTGGATCAAACAGTGCAACTACTGGCAGAGAAAGTTCAAGTGGTCAGCTGCAGCAATAATGAACTAAATATTCTACCACAGACAGATCACACCTATCTAGCATGTCTGCGGGAGTATGGCAGAAATGTTCTCTTCAGCTCCAGACTGTGCATGCTCAGCACTGGCATCCTTGTCAGAGGCTACCAATTCTACAACATAAGGAGCTTATAGTGCTGGTGCAGACCCATATGTGAGTCCGCCAAGAAAACAGAATGAAGAAATAAGAAATACAACCAAATGATCATAAAATGCTACCTAAACCAGAATAAAGCAACAACAGATGCAAATGCAAATGATACAGTAATATGTGTATGTATATACATACACATATATATATATATATATATATATATATATATATATATATATATATAGGGTTATGTATGTATACTGTTCCTGTCAATTTACTGAATCATACTCAGTTGAATCCTACTTGTGTGAAGTCCGAAAACTGAATGATGAAAATGCCGATCACTGGTATTTCTGACTGACAAATAACACCCCCTTCTTGACCCTTGTTAATGGTTGTTCCTAAGTCCAGTTCCTATTTCCAGAGTGGTAAAGAATTTCAAATTCAATATTTATTTCAGGTATACCAGAATTCAACATTATGAGTTTTCCCAGAAGTGAGTTGATGATACGATGACTCTTGTGATTCAGTAAAATGATAGTAAACCTATATATCTATACATATATACATATATAAATATATATATATATATATATATATATATATATATATGTATGTATATATATATATATATATATATATATATATATATATATATATATATGTATACATATATATATATATATATATATATATATATATATATATATTTAAACACACACACACACACAAACAAACACACACACACACACACACACACACACACACACACACACACACACACACACACACACACACACACACACATCTATCTCTATCTATCTATATAAGCTAATAAACATTAAAAAAAAAGCTATGCCCATACCATGTACAGCTTGTCATTGACCCTTAATGCTAGATGTCCATAGTCACAAAAAATGCAATTGAAAGAGATATGATAAGCAAAACATACAAGATAACGTAACAAAAAACTTAAAACTCTACCAATTTTATATCATATATATATATATATATATATATATATATATATATATATATATATATATAGAGAGAGAGAGAGAGGGATAAAATCCACCTCCGCTCCCCCCCCCAAAATTACTTTACTGGGTAACTTTATTTGAGCTGTCTAGATTCCTTACAGTCAGCAGGAACCCCTAGATCTCTGTCAGTAAAGGTTTGGTAGTAGGCCTCCCCACCTACAGTAGCTATTTGGTCCTGTGCCTCAGCCATGGCTCAGTTGATAGCACTCTTGATCATATCACTGGTCCTATGCCTAACATTCTTGTAGTCATGCCCATAGCCACCCACTGCATTCACTTCCTCAACCATCTGCTACCATGGAAGGGCTCGTAAGCTAATTGAGGATCTAAGATACGTGAGGGCCTGGACTATGACCCCTACCCTCAGCATCTGAGAATGGTGATTTGCATGGAACTAATGCCTCTTATGTTATCTTAGATGCCATATCCCTGATACTTTCAAATTAAACTTTATGAGATTGAGATAAGAAGACCAAATGATGATTTTCTGAACATTCATGCAATGCTTATGGCAACTGTTTACTTTACTCAGCCATTATTAGTTTCCCTAAACATATAGCACAATAAAAGTTGTCACTGATTCTCTTATGCTGTGTTATTGATAAGGCTCTTAATTATAGCAAGTAACTTGCACAATAAATGGCTAAGTCCACTGCCCTACCAGACCTAATAAGATACCCTTTTTTTTACTTTTTACTCCAGTTTCAGATTTAAAATGCAAACAGTAAGTTACAGTCAAATGGTGTTCTTTATGGATGCATTTAACTGGCTGTGTTAAGCATTTAACAACTTTTTGGTGATGTGAGGCATGAAGAACTATCTATTAACATGATGAATGGGAAAAGATGGCCCAATTAGTTACCCCTCCCCAATGTGCTTGGTAGAATTCTACTTAGTGTTGAATAAATACACTGAGTTTGTTTGCAGTTTGAGCTCATATGGGTGGGAGGCTGGTATAATCGTTAAGGTGTTTACCTTGCAGATACAAGGTGCACGGTTTGATTCTTACATGGGGTAATTGCCTAGGCTTAAAATGGCCCACAAGGGCAATTCATCTAGTACTAATCTATAATCATATCACTATGCAGATTAAGTGCTATAATTGTCATCTCAAATTGCTTTATAATTTTAGCACATCATTCCTCTCTTTGTAGTTTCCATTTTGGTCAGAAAATGATCAAAATTCCATATATGAGTTCATAAATATAGGACTGCATACAAAAAGTCACTGTGGCTTCATCCCCCAGTGACAAGCTAACTACAAATTATAATGACAAGTACTGCCTTTCAATTTATATACCTAAAAACTTATAAAAATCAATGGACCACAAAGGTGATATGATACTTTCTAGCGTATCTTTTTTTGTTGTTAACGAAGCAACTTGAACTTTTAGATGAATGAGCACATTGTCAGGAGTTAATAAGTTATTCATGTTAGAAACAATGCTTTAGTACCCATTTGTGCCTAAAAGAAGAGAAAGTGCTGCATTGTTTCTTTTTTACTGGCTAAAAAGAGATACTTTCAAGATTATGCTTTCACCGTGTAGCACAGATGTTTTCACCCAGGACTAGAATGACAGCAGGTCAAGCTATCTGGCATGACACTTAATGGAAAACTAAATAAAAATAAACACAGATACGCTTGCTGTTTAGTTAAATCTGGGTGGGGGGTAAAAGTCAGAATTTATCAGACTGTCTTAGCATGAAATCTATGTAATATTATGCAATATATGTTTTTTTCTAAAAAAAATAATATGATTTATTTAATCAAATCTGCAGTTATAAACACTTTACTGTGTTTTCAAAGAATGGCTGTCTACAAATTCATTATGACAGTTGAGAGAAATGAAATCTTAAAAATTAATTTGAAGCAAGAGGTTATAAATAGACTCTGATAAGTATAATTCTTAATCCTATCACACAGGTCAGTACTACTAATCCCAATATGTCTCCAGGATTTCTATTTTTTCCCAAAACTAGACTACAACCTTTTTGAGAATACATATTTGCAAGGTATAATCTAGAGAGTGAAGAGTTCAGTGGAGCTATTTTGATTATTTTCTCAGCTGGATAGCAGGTCATCAGGCAAATTATTATACAAATCTATCATATCAACTAAATGAACAGAAACTTAGCCAAGGCTATGGGAACACAGCAATTTAGTTGATATGGGGGTAGATGACAGTCCAAGTAAGAACTATGGTTGGAAAAATAACATTTGTAATTTACTAGATTGCAGCAATGACTTACAATGCCTTTTGGCTAATAAAGAACACAAATTTAAGTAAATAATTCCTGCAGTTCCCCTAGACTGGTCTATGGAGCACGTTGTGAGTAATATGGTAGTTTTTATAATGATAAAACCCTGAGAAGAATTTCCCTAAATATATACTGACATACCCATGCAATCTACAACAAACATTCACATAATGCACTACATAAAAATATTTCAGCCATTGAAATCCTGAAAATAACCAAGTCTATAATTTAGACATTTGCCCTTTACAAGTGATTGATGTGATGACAGTTTTCCTTCAAGAAACAAAATAACTGTATTGGCAGATTAGTTTAGTTGTTTGTAACTTCCCTTGGTCTTAGTGAAAATTAGTCTATCAAATGTTTACAAAAACACTGAAAACTTCTATATCACAGAAACTATAGTACTAAAACCACAAATATATGGATGTTAGCGCTTCCAGGGAAATACCATGTGATGACTGCTGGCATCAAATGACTTTCTATTTATTGCAGTTTTTAAATTATCCCTAGTTTGGGCTGTTGATCTAAGTATATGTTTCAAATATTTCTTTTAGGCGCACATTTGATCTATTAGGTATTGTTGTACTTTATTCATTTTACTTTATTATTTTAACAAATTGTCCAATTTAATATCAGTATTAGAATTCTCACTTGTTAGAGTCCTGATGTTTTTGTCACTTAATGTAATATGTTACTAGTCTGAGGAAGTCCCCTTTTGGGATTGAAAGCATTGCTCTTGACTATTTTTAGTTTTATTTCTTCTGAGACTTATTATGGACATCTGATATCAGGAAAAATACAGTCTAATATTTTAACAGCACTCTTGCTTTACTGTTCTTGTTTTTAGTTAATAAGCCTGATTTTACACTTTTGAGTAGATTAGATTCAGGTAGCTGGTGTAGGAATAGAACCCACAGCCCTAAACACCAAAGGCAAGGTAGCAACCTGTTGCATCACTAGCATATAAATATAGATGTGTGTAAACAATTAAATGTTCAAGGATATACCATTTTGAAAGTTATAAGCAATTGCACCTGGCAACGAAGCAAAGCCAGTATGAGATAGAAAAAAAATATCTTCCATTTTGCAGTGCTATTCATTTTTGTAATGTATCGTTTATGATATTTATCTGTATTTGCAGAACTGGAAGAATCTTCCTCTAGCCTTTGTGAAGGTGAAGTACCCCACAGTTGTGTCAGTAGAAATGCTCACAGGAAGCATACTTACTGCTCTCCCCCAATATTAGTGTGTCAGTATCTGCCATCCAATATCATGGAAGCACAGTCAAGTTCTATCAGGGCCTTGGAAGAGATAGCCAGACTACAGAATGCCATGTATTCTGATGTACAGGACTGTATGAACTGTGTGTGTGACTTCTAGAACTGGATGAATGACACACTGGACTATGCAATAACTGTTATGGAATGTCTGCTGAGGGAGGGTCAGCATCCACAAGGTTGAATAGCTGGTACATCGTCAGATGTTAGTAGACATTCCTGTGCCAGATCCTGCTCCAATAGTGGTACTATTTTCACTGTGTCGGTGGTTTAGGTGTCCATACCCAAACATGGTCAGCCATGTACACATGGTCATGGACATAGCGTGATGAGAGCTCATCCAGAACATATCATTTATGTTCAGGTAGCACATCACCTTCTTGCCAGGGTCATGGAGATAGCAATCATAGCAGAGGTAGTTCACATAGTCAGAGACAGAAATTCATTTGCTTCCCTTTCTGTTCTTTGATTCAGTTACTAGGCCTAATGTTTGACCTTTAAGCTGGTCAGCTTTAGTTGTCAGCCTTGGTTTATCACATACATATCATGTTCTTTTCCCATTCTGTTTTCTGTTAGCACTAGCTCAACACACAAAGCATATGGAATGAATACCTGTTATTTTTTCTGTAGTAGTAACTTGCATCATAGATCCGCATGTCACATGATTAGTTTATAAAAGCAGCTATTAACTAAGAATTGAAAAAGTAATTTGCACTATTTTATTCCACATTCCTGATGTATACAGAGATGTTGCAGTGAGGAGTATTGTTACCTTATAGTGTGAAGTTCTTTGATTCAATTCTTGGCTGAGGTATTTTATGAGTGGAGTTTGCACATCCATCCTGTCTTTATGTGAATTTTTTTCAGGTACACTAGTTAAATTCCACTTCCAAAGACAAGATGAATTACCAACTGTAAATTGTCTATAGGTGAGTGTGTGAATGTGTTTCTATGTGTATGTGCATTTGTATGGTATTTGTGTTATAAAGAAAAAAGCCTGTCAATCCACTTTTATTTTCTACTTGCACAGCAAAGACTTTGGACAGCAATAGCAGTGCATGGATTCCCTATAGGAGTCATATGCAACTCAACAGCAAAGGATGATTTGATGGATACAAGTTCTGTATAAACTATCTTTGTTCTAACTTACTGCTTTCAATGTGTAAAACCTTTTGCCTGTTGAAGTCAGTTTTAGGATGAAAATTTTCACAGCTGAGTGGACCTTTAGTGCAGAGGGATAAAGTCCTTACTGTGCTGAGATGAATCATGTCTGATTACCGGCACAGGTGCTTGAGATGCCACAGGGAGGTAGGAGTGAGCTGCCAATGTAAGCTTGTCTATCCTGGGGGAAAGAAGCAGCCCAGGCTCACTGAAATATGCAGTGTATGGGCCTGTCCAACTCTGTGCTGTATTAGTGGTGCACCACTCAGGTGGAGAGGATGCACATGCCCAGAAGTGTGCATGCACCTCCTGAAAGCAGCGATCACAGAGCTGGCAAGGTGGGTGTTAGGATACACTCCCAGGCAAGCAGTATAGTGCCAAACAAGTACCCTCCATCTCCTCACTTGCCTTGGAATGGGGTTTATGTTGAGCCTGAGGATGGCTAAGGTGTGTCTATAGACCAGATGAATGAGGGCAAGAGCTGGTATCAGTTGATGGCCAGCCATGGAGAGAAAAGAAAAAAAGAAGAAAATGCTCACAGATGGTGGTTTTCTATTTATAGCTTTGATTTTTTTGGCCAACCTTAAGTGATTTTTCAAATGCATATGTTTATGTTTGTGTGTATGTGTGTGTGTGTGTGTGTGTGTGTGTGTGTGTGTGTGTGTGTGTGTGTGTGTGTTTGTGTGTGTTTGTGTGTGTGTTTGTGTGTGTGTTGTATGTGTTAAGATTATTTTTGAAGACGTTACTGAATATAAGAGGATGCTTAATGAATAACCTCACAATTTGTTGTGCAGTGTGCCTGTTTATTTTTCCTTTTCTATGACTGATTTATTTTTACCCTTAGTTCCCTGATATATTAAGACTTCCAGCACTGTGTTCTATGTTTCGACTTTTGAACAGATCCTGATCAGACTTTAACTTATAGATCATACAGCTCTCACTACTGAGAAACTTATTTGTGGCAGAATACAATCATTTCTGAACCTTTTGTCAGTACTTCACGTTTGGAGTCTTTCTGCTTTTGTAAGTTGACTCAGATATGTTGTTCAGTGACTGCAAACTGCAGTATTATATTTAATAATGGACCAGATTAGTGGAGTATAAAATGGTGCAACCTCCTAGGGGTGACATGAAATGCAATTTATTTTTTGGCTTTGGTACTCACTTGATGGCCTTAGTTTATAAGCTTGTCTGGCACTGTCCTTAGATCTTTAATAATGTTATCAATTTTATATGAGGAACAGGAACAGTTACTCCTTGCCTAATCAAAGTATGTTCTCTTATTGGGTACCACTCACATTATAATCCATTTTTTAACACTAATAATTATAGCAAGTTGAAATCACTAAAATGTGCTACTCTATGTTCTATCCTATGTTTTAGTGAATAAACTGGGGGATGTGAAAGCACCGAGAAGAGGAAACTATATATGACAGTCTGTTTTACAGGTTTCAATGATCTCAGATTTAGTATTAAGGATAGCACTATAAGCCATTCCATTGGCAATAATATACATATGTTCCATCATCTTAAAAATATATTGCAAATACATGTGTATGCTTTTTGCTATAACCCATGCCAGAAACATCCAGTTCTTGACAGGAATGTATAAACATTGGCTTCCTGGGATTTCATTCACGTCTTTCTTAGCTCAATGTCTTTCAAAACTACTATACCAGTGGTAACTGTATATTTACTAATACCATTGCATTCACACACAAACAATGACTTACAGAAAAAAAGTAATGATAATTTTCCATGTCACTATCCCTTCTTGCTTTTATGGAAAAATGCAACCATCAGCTTGACCACATTTTAGAACACAATAATTATAACAAGCTCTACAACTACAATGTAAATTCTTGCATATTATACCCTTTTCATATATCTTTTAATTTTTTATAATCCTAAGAATGCATTTCTGTTTTTCCTTTGCATTTCTTTTTTCACGTAGAGCTTATATTGTCTGTATAATGTTATATTTTTGTGTAATTTTTCACATTGTTTATACTGTTAAATTTTTTTATGTTTTATGGAACTTTTCTCCCCAGGTCTCCACCGAAAATGGGCTCTTCATGGCCTAGTGGACCATCCTCGTAAACAAATGCCACTAAATAAATAAATAAATAAAATGATACACCAAGGACTCAATTTCAACATAAACTTAAAATAAGCCGTCCATATTATTAACTTATGGTATCTAGAACTGAGCAGTCTCTCCTTAAAAAAGTCAGATGACAACAGTTGTAATTTACCATTTTTTTATAATTATGTTTATACAGATCAATAAACAGCCAGCCACCAGCATCTTCAAATGAATAATGAGATAAGTTTTCCATAGAAATTTGACAAAGACTTCTAAAATTAAGGGCATTGTAAAACTTATTATTGCACAAGTAAATATAAAATAAAATACTTTGATCAGACAGCATTAGACAAACACTGACTGTTCAGGTATTATTACATTAACTGACAAGAAGTGTAATCAATCTCCCTCTAAGCTTTATTAGCAGTTCTCAGTCATAGGAAGAACTCACAGGGAAAATGTATATATGTGCTCAGTGACTTTTGGAGGCAGGCTGTCTCTTACTTCTCATATGCAGCCTGTGGAAACCTTTCTTCATTGATCCTAGTCCATAATGTCCGATGAATGTTGCAAATAAAAAGCTAAGACTAACGTAAGTGTACCTCTGCAATGCACCTTAATGTAAGAGACACAACATATGAAGAAACTGCAAGGAGGTTGTCGTGAAATGAGGTAAAGCTGGGAAATATTAAGTTAACACATTATTTTTAGATAAGTTTACATTTTTGCTTTTGGTAAAGGAGTACTGGTTCTTCACTTCCCATAATGCCAGCAATTTGAAATGAGTTAACATTTTTCAAGCCAAATTTGCTCAAATTATCCAGAAAGTTCTAAGCCATATTTGGTAATATACATTTTGACAAGAAGCAACAGTTTAAAGCACTTGTAGCTATACTAACTTGCATGTGTGTGTGTGTGTTTTGTGTGTGTGTGCGTGTGTGCGTGCGTGCATGCGTGCGTGCGTGTGTGTGTGTGTGTGTGTGTGTCAGAAACAGTTTCACTTACCCAAGCTCTGCCACAGTTTTTACTACAAAGCAATGTCAGATTTTATACAATTTTTCACAGTGTCATATCCTTGCCACATCTATATTGAAAACATGCAGAAGTTGTATAGTTGTCACATGTTATATCTTTGCTGCATCTAATAATAATAAAATAAGATGCAATGTGTAGACAGAGCCCCTCATAAAGTGGTACAAATTCAGGGATTGTCTGATTTTACAGTTTTGTATAGTGTGCATAGTCAGTCAAAATGGGGAAGCTTCTGTGTGACAGGTTGATTCAATCACATTAAGAGTTTTTGAAGTATGTGGTCATTTGATGGTCAGATTGTGATATGTATAAGATCACAATCAGTAGGGTTGTAACAAAGTCTTTAGTAACAAGTTTTATGTTTTGTCCATTTATTCTCCATTTGGTAATTCAGGTTCTCTTTAGAAGGATTAACAATGATACATTTACTGACATTAAAGATGAGGTCTTTGCTAAGTAATAGATGTGTAAGCTTTATACTGTCTTGGAGAACTGTAACATCTTGCATCTCCACACTTAATGGCCTTGTTTACTGCCTGAAATTCCTGAATTTCTGATCATACTACAGCTAAGCTTGAGTTTTATTGATAGTATGGAAATATGTCTGCATGGACTGGGTCTGGTATTGTTACTTCTTAACTGCTACTACCACAAGATGTAAAAAAACACAAACTCTAGTTTTCCCAGGTCATCAAACTGTGCCTGGCTGCCCTTTACTTGCTGTGTGTCTCTATGGTTGACAGGAGGAGCTTGGTGTCTGGTAGGCTGGTTTTCAGCAGGTTAGATATTTCCACATCCTCCCCTTCCATATTTTCTCCTTTGTTCCTTGTCATATTTGAGCTGTAATGTTCAGACCTGCACCATATCTTTGCATTCTCTGCTGCTTCTCCCATGACTGCATTGCCTGAAAACCCACTACCACCAGCTCTGCCTCTGAACACCTCAGAAGGATCATGGTGCATTCATTAGTCTCCAAGGTGGTGACCATCTTCTGTATCACCTTTTCCAATTCCTTACTCAGTACTATATTGGCCCAAAGCTGATCCTAGTAATTTTTGCTGCCTACAATCTTTCCTAGGCCATAATGAATCAAGAAAATCCCCTTATGTAATCAGCCATGCACCCTGTTTCATTTCTCAGACTTATAATATTTGGCAACTATGCCTGCTTTGTAAGAGGAAGCCAGCAGCACCTGTGGATATGTTATATTCTCTGGATCTATTGTTTTCTTCTTCTGTCTTCTCTCCTGTATATTGTACCCTGGCACTATTGCATAATGGGTTGTGCCTCATGTCTTCCATTTTGTGGGTTTTATCTACTGCTTCTTCCACTGCATCTGCTTGTCTAAAACGAGAACTTCTCCCAGTAACGGTATCACCTCCTGTATTTGCAGTAGTACTTCCATACTGACCACCCAGTTGTAATGGCACAGCATATTGCAGGGAAGACCATAGGTCACCACTCCTTTTGTATAGAGAGTTTTCTGTTTTATCATTTCATGTGACTTCTTTGTTTCCTTTTCTTGTTTGTGACTATTCATTGCAAAATGTGCAGATGTTCTTACCATTCCAATGAAAACAACAGCAATCAACTATGTACAGAAACATGCACTATGCCCATAGCTTAACACTCAGGCAATCCATTCTTGACTACACTCACCCATGTTCAGAATATAACCCACAGCTTTGTGGCATGTTATAATTTTGTTCTTTTATTTTATTTTGAAAATAGAAAAGGTGAATGCCTGCCAGCAGTGTTGTTCCCTTTCTCTGTCAGTAGTGTAGCAAGAGTGGAGTGAATGGACAATCACCCCAGGGTGTATATATATATATATATATATATATATATATATATATATATGTATATATATATATATATATATATATATATATATATATATGGTACCTGTTATTTAATCGACTGTTTTATATGTCAAATACTGGAAGTTCGAATGGGGAAGTTCGAAAAATAGAAATGTCGAAGTCACGGAAATTCGAATTCTTTCCCAGGGAAAGAATTTGGTTGGCTGTTTCTGTGGCTTCAACATTTTTTGTACTGCGGTGCGAAAGTTGCGGATCAGGTTAAGGTAAGTGTGTGCGTGTGACGGACGTTGGGGTTAGGGTGTGGGTAAGGTAACTGTGCGAAAGTGATGAACTTTAGGGTTAGGGCGTGGGTAAGGTAAGTGTGCGATAGTGACGGACTTTAGGTTTAGGGCATGGGTAAGGTAAGTGTACGATAGTGACGGACTTTAGGGTTAGGGCGCGGGTAAGGTAAGTGTGCGATAGTGACGGACTTTAGAGTTAGGGTGCGGCTAAGGTAAGTGTGCGAGTGTGACAGACCTTAGGGTTAGGGTTTGAGTTAAGGGTAGTGCATAGATATTTGTGTATGTAAGGTGTAGTGTAGGTATTTAGGTTTTTGGTGTGCCTGTGTTGTGTGTGTGTTTTTCGGGACAGCAAATTTTTTCCCTGGGAAAACATTTGTTGTTCTGTTGTTCGATAAGAATATATTTGAACTTCCAAGTTCGAACATATGGTGTTCGAAATTTTGGAAGTTCGATTATATGACATAGGCCCTCTATAGATATATATATATATATATATATATATATATATATATATATATATATATATATATATGTATATATATATATATATATATATATATATATATATATATATATTTTTTTTTTTTAAAGGAAAACAGAATGTAATGAAAAAAAAAACATTCTACAAGGACATCCGGGACATTCCAGGGTGGTGTCTACTGCCCTCTTTACATCATCACATATGTCTACCTTTCCAAAGACCTGTGACTGCTGCCTATACAGAGGGGTGGTGTGGTGAAGGCAATCTCAGACCTTTATTTTTGTTGTTGGTTCCCACAGTGAGCAAAGCACTTTGGGTTTGGTTGTATTGCAAATCAATGCAGTAGTTTGACTTATTAGCTTAATGGCTTTCTTACACAATTACAGTTTTGGAGAAACAGATATTGAATAATTGCTGTTTATAAAATGACAATGATTAGAAAGAAATTAAGAATTATGACATAGACTTAAAAAAAAAGTATATTAATCTGCATTCACTTATTCAGTCAATGACTCAATTAAAACAATACTGATATTTTAAGTTCCCTCAATAAACCTTGTCCGATTATTATTTTTGGATGTATTTACTTATAAGTAATCCAGACCAGAATCTGGATGTCAGTTGTGTGGTGGACAGTACTAGTTGGGGGCTGGGGTGTCAAATGAAAATGTAGTGCATAAATACAATTTGGGCAGGATTCACGAAGCCTCCGTGTAAGAGTTATAACTCATACACGGAGGCTGCAGTTAAACGGAGTGATGTCAGCATGCTCTGCATATTAATGAGAGCATGCTGAATCACACTGAAGGCCAACATGGTCCGTGTAAGACAGTAGGGGGCGTGTCCGTAGGCCGAGCCCTGTAAGCGGACACGCCCCCAGAAGAGGAAAAGTACCCAAAGGAAACACCCACGACAGAGTCCATGGAAATGTGAATAAACAGAACACAACACATGCCCCCACAGACTATGAACATAAAATAAATATAAATGAACATGTTATATATTTTTTTTAAATTGTAAAGATGTTTAACCGTGAGTGCGCGTTATGCTGGCGCGTGAAGCGCAGCTACAGTTAGCAGTCAGTGGGAAAGCATATAAGAACTAAATATGCAAAATAAACCAGGAAGCAATAGCGTAGCGGTAGAGATGTTGGCTGCAGAGCAGGCATTCATGGTTCGAGCCCCCACAACGCCAATTTTTTTTTTTTGCAAAATAAGCAGGAAACAAGTCCCTGACAAATATGTACACATAAAACCACAACTTATGTAAAATGTAATGAAATAGCCCATTTATATTGAAGAAATGTGAGGTAACAAAAGAATACAAAATGCCAGATGTGCCCATAGATGAGCTACAGTTTAACAGGGTGAGTGCATCTGCCCGTAGATGAGTAGTGGTTAACTGGTGCAAAATGAGTGCCCGTAGCTGAGCAGTGGTTTAACACGCTAAATCTATGTGCCCCTAACTGAGCTGAGCATAATATGCGTGCCGATAGCCAAATGAGGCTTAAAGCAGTGTACCCCGTTTGCGCGGAGCTGCGCACCGCGCAAACGAGCTAACCGATGGGCAACGTTGAGCAAGCCGTATCAAAACTGCCTTTACACAGACACACCCCTCAGCATGTCTAGACAGTCATGAAAAATATAAAGCAGTGGCCAGGTTCGAACCCAGGATACAATACACCATAGTCAAGGTACAAAACCACTAAGCCACGAAAGCAGTACCTGTAAATGCAATAATAGCTAATATATAGGAATGAATACAAACTAGAGCATGACAATGCAGGTTTACTGAAGTTGATACAATTCCAAAATGGCCAATCACAGATATGTGTGGGAAAAACGGACTATATAGGCCCCATAGGCGGGAATACACAGCATAAACGATTGTAGAACAGACCTGCAGGCAGAATGTCAGGAGTAGGAGAGGGTAGTCACTTTCGAGCACAGAGGTGGGGTGTTGAGGAGTCCAGGTACATGGCCTGGCTCCTAGTCCACAATCATGAGGCCCAACTCATGCAGGGCCAGGTCCTCTGGGGAGCATACAGGGCTGAGGCGTGGGACCGGTTGGCTCATGATCTCACCAGTGCCACAGGGATTCCAAGGACTGGTGAGCAGGTCCGTCACCACCATGCGGACCTGAAGAGATGAAAGCAGGACCAACTGAACCTTTGGATCCAGGAGGCCCGGCAAACACCCAACGCCCCACTACTGAGTAAGTAACATTTAATTATGTATGTAAAAAATTAAACTAGCTGATATTATGGAGATGTGTATTCCAATATTACTTCATTTATATTACAGCTGCAGGTGTCCGTTCTGCAAACCGCAGAGCCTATGGCAATAGGCTGGTGCGGTTGCGCCACCAGGCAGGTCAGTAATCCACTACCAGTAACTGTAAAGAAATATAAAAGTATGACAGTCAGCAAAAGAGTGCAGTGTAGTCAGTAAGGAATAAAATCTGCAAGTAACAGTGTGAAAGTGTATGCAAGTATTGCTTGATTAGAAGAGTTTTCAGCCTGTAAGTTTAACCTAAACATGAAACTGTCCGACATATATTCTGAAATAAAAATGCCCTGCCTGTAATAAAATAGTACACAACCTGCAGCAGGCTGAAAAGTATAGCTGCAGAAGATGATGAAATCACATGTGTGAAATATATCCCTGTGGAAATACTGAAACATGACAGAAGTGAGACTGCTGGACAGGATTCTAATAACAACTGGTAAAACATGTCAATAAAGCCTAGAAGTACCATCCTGAATAGTAAAATGAAAGCAAGTGAGAGAGTGTGAGAAGGTGTCATGAATCCAGCAATACAGTAGTAATAACCCCTGAATAAAGTATACTGCAGTCGAGACAGAATGAAATGCATGTGAGATTCAAAACCAAACAGCGAAATATGTTCAAAGTGTTGCTGCATGTGGAATGTGTATCCCAAAATCTGGATATGTTGCTCTCAGTCTGAAATACGCAGATAGGATGATTGTCTGATATACCAAACATCCACAATTGTCTACAGCTATATAAAGCAAATGTAGCAAGATGATGTAGCTGAACAAAGCTAGATATGAATGTGTATGAAGAACACTAAAATGTATATTGATGTTGCAGTAACAGTCCTATCACCAAGGTGAAATAGTTATCATATAGGAAACTGTAGTTAGAACAGTAGTGTGTATATAACTGTAGCTATTAGAAATGTACAGCATATGTATTGGTATTCGAAGGTGTTAATATTACTTTCTTTACCCCACCCTATAACCACATATAACCCATTCCACGTGAAAATGGTATGTGCAATCACAATTAACACCCCTGGACATTTGTCCTGTTGGGTCATATATATTTGCATGTCCGTTGATGCATCTGCCCTGTTCATACATCCACACCTGATGGCCTGTTGCCATCAATTAACCCTGCATGTTGTTGGACTGTGTATTTCTGTTCAAATTATGCATGTGTTATGCACGCTGTTCAATGGTGTGAATATCTGGGTGTTTGGTTAATGGGAATACTAATGCATGCTGTTACAACTAATTGTGAATGGTTTTATATGTCACTAACCCAAACTGTCATGACATAATGCAAAACATAGGACGACAGGGAAGGTGGGTTCCAGCGGACCCACCTCTCCCACCTCAGCTGGCGAGTGCACCTGGCACTAGTGCCGAGTCCGGACCCTCCTCCGGTGGCCCTGTGCCACCTGTGGGTGGAAGCGCTGCAGGGGATGGGGCTCGCCCCCCCCTCTGCAAGTGTGGCCGGAGGAGAACCACCACTCACCCTCCGTAGCGTCCGGACTGTGGTGCGTAGGGAGATTCGGGACTCTGTCCTTGAGCCCCTACGCCAGCTCGAGGCACGGGTGGCGCAACTAACGGGCATGCCTGTTGCCCCACCTACACAGCCCCCAGCACAGCCCCGTCCTGGGCAGTGAAGGAACAGTGGCAACTGCCTATGGGTGGGGATATCAGTTCCACTGTTGCCATCTGTGGGCTCATGTGCTCTGGATATCCAAACCTCCGTCCCTGTCAATTGTGTAACCCCCCCACATGTGTCATACACGGCCCCTGTATGCGTCTTGTTTGTCTTGTCTGTTTACCTACCCAACCTACCTCCCCAGCTGTACCGACTTCCTTCACCTGACATACCACTCTCACCTGAAAAAAAAAAAAAGGGCACTCTGTACCCACAAAAAAATTACGCCCCATACATAGCTGCCCATTCCGCACACATATCTGCTGGACATGGAACCTATCAATTACAATTGGCTGTACAACAAGTATTATTGTTGTCCTGACACCTCTCTCAGGGGTGGAAGGTTTCAAATGTCACACCAAATTTCATACATATGCACAGCTGTTGCTGATGAAGGAATGGGCAGCTATGGGCCTTACCTACATCCCTCCTGCACATCCCAAGCTTGTTTCCCTACTGTCTTACCCTCTTTGTGACCCCTTTTTCACCACTTTCCTGTCTCCCCATTTTCTTTTCTTTCAAAGAAAATAGCGCGGGTGTGCACCAGAGTAAGCACCGTTAAGTGGTTGTAAGTGGGTGTGCGCGGAGCTAACCGCCAGTGCGCATGCGTGAGCTCCGCGCAAACCAGCGCTAGCCCGGTTACAACTGCTTAAAAGTGCCTTAGTCACTGTGATTGACAGGTCCTGTACTCATTTCAAAAGAAAAATAAAATCCCACTGTCAGTCCCCAACCCAGGACCTTGGAAACACTTTTTTGTACGACCTACCACTAAGCCATGACTCTTATACAAAAACATTGTGCTAAAATAAATATAACATGTAATAGTAGGGATGAATGTAAAGGGAATATAAGATGTGTAGTACACAAAGCATGTCATTTAAAATAAATGTCAAAACTACTGGATTTCCATAATAGTAGTGTGTGAACAGAAACAGCCATGCTAGTTGGCAGCCTGTAGATAATAAGGTCAGTTAAAGTACATAGATATATGTATGCATATGCACATATATATATATATATATATATATATATATATATATATATATATAAATATATCTATATATAGTTGTAGGAGTCAATGTGCATACACACTTGCTACAGGGAACATGAGAGAGGAATGGAGAATTGTGAATATACAACACAGCCTGAAGCATGAGAGAGATACTAACCTTTACACTCACAGAACACTGTCTTAAGCATGCCAGCATGGTCCCCGCCCTCACAATCTGAAAGGGCAACGCCTATCCCACATACCCTTTTATAGCACTGACCTGAAATCACAGTGAGAACTGCAATCAGTACACAACTGGCTGTATGCAATTAGCAAATGCTGGCTTACAATTGGTGCAGAGGCCATCACATGGACCTATGCAGATACCTACAAAAGCATCCAGTGCTAACACTCCCCACATGCAATACATTCATTGCATTGTCTGTAAGCAGACAGAGGAGAGAGAGAGAGAGAGAGAGAGAGAGAGAGAGAGAGAGAGCAAAAAAAAAATAACAACCAGATACTGTGACTCTGCAACCCGAAGCTGTCAGCACTGACAGTAGCAGCAGCAAGCAGAAGCTCTGGTAACGCAACCAGCTGCGACAAACAGAGGTAATGCAAAGTAGCAGGTTAATAGTGTGCATACTGTGAACCCTCCAAATGTGTCATAGGTCTGTATCCATAGGTATGTCCATGTGATATGTTGTGTGTACGTAGTTCCACCAAAAGGGGATGTCCATACATCACATGTCAATCAGTCATAGGCCAGGATCCTGGCAGCATGTGTCTGTGCGTTGGCCCAGCAATGGCTGTAGTGACTGCTTTGAAATGTCAGCCAGGCTCAAAAGTCAGGATCAGCCCATCCCAAAGGCTCACTGGCTGGGAACAAGTGTCTGCAGGTACCTGATATCACTGCATATGCATCCCATACTGCATAATTCCATAGCTTAGCAGACCAGGCCCGTTATGCATATGATGTGGTAATTCCCAGGGTCAGTCGAGGTGCCCCCTTAGTGGTGTGGGACCACTGTTGCTGTATGCCACTGTCCAGGTACATATCCTGTAGCATGGCCAAGATAAACTATCAGTGTTACATGCGGTAGTATGTCCTCTCAGCGTGCCGGTAGCACACATCCAGGGGGACCACGAGGTCACAGTGATGCTGTGTGTTCTCCTCTGCTGAGGGCGGCCCTCACCTGGACATGTGAGATGATAGGGAGGTTACATCCAGCTGGGATAAATATTTCAAAGGTGGGGGAGAAGGAGGGGGGATATGTGCACCGAACATGTCTGCAGGATTGTTGCCAATATCCATGTGTTTGGTGAATGTTAAGTAGGTGTGAATTAACACAGAGCATATCTGAGGCATGTGGTCCATATGTGTAACATAACTGAAGAAGGCCTTGTGGTCATCCATAGTGTTTATGTCCATTCCCCTCCCAGAGTAGGCTGTGGCTGTTGTTATGATGGACCGTAGCGTAGTACCAGTGCTGACCACAGATGCCTACCCTTAATGTGAATGTGCTCTGTCCTGCAGTAGCCTCCTGCTATTGTTATACAATCTGCCTCTGTCTGGGGTCCACCAGACAGGGTGCCTAACCTTTGTGCATAGGGTCTGGGTTAGACATGTGTGTGCAAGTGTCATGCAATCCGTGGCATGTCCATGGTAAGCATTTGCAAAGGGGTCAGCAGTGTGGCTTGTGGCTTCCACTGGCCCAGTGTGCTGCATGGATACCATCTCAGTCCCAGCAAGTGAATAACTGTCTAATCACATACATATCAAAGTAGTCTACTGTGCTGGTGGTGGTGGTGGGATATGTATATCCAGGCCGAGTAACGTCTGTCCACATCACAGTAGTGGACGGTGTCCCACATACAGTACCTTGGGATGAACCCCCAGAGTGAGGTTGTGCATTGCACCTGTCAGTGTGTGCTGACCGATGGGGCATGCTACTATGTTGTGTGGAATGTGGCAGGTATTGTTGCACAGGTGTTGGCTGAGCACAGATATCTGGCCATGTACCTGTGTATCCACCACAACACACACACATGCAACATATGGGAGTAGTAGTATATCACTTCACATGAGTATCATGTATAGTATGTGTGCCATATATTGCTGACATGGTCTGCTGATATCCTGTCTGTGTTCTCTTCCAGGGAGATGGCACAACAGCGTAACCCCGCCTACTCTGTGGTGGAAGATGAGGAGATCCACCAGAGCCTGGTGCGGGAGTATGACATCCTGTTTTCCCGCACCAGTCAGAATCAGCAGGAGAGGGCCGCACTGTGGCAAGACCTTGTCCGTAGGGTAAATGATATTGGCACACATAACAGGACATATGAGCAGGTACGACATCACTGCAGTGATTTAATCTGAAGTGTCCAGCAGCGTGCATCAGATATCCACAGGCAACAGGTCGCGACAGGAGGTGGGGTGGCCACACATCCCCCCCTCACCAGACTGGAGGGGCTACTCCTAAGTGTTGTGGCTCCAGCCCCGGACCACCAACAGCAGTACACCTGCATTATGATGGAGGCTGGTTCCACACAGCAGCACGACATGGAGCGTGCAGGTAATATGCCATATGTACACCTGACTGTTCTGTACACTGTATCAAATGCAATATCAATGGCACAGATGTGCCCACTGACATTAATCTCATCATTTCTGCAGGTCCCTCCAGGGTTACAGCGAGACAGGCCATCCATGCTGGTGAGTGTGTTTAACATAACCTATAATAGTCCTGATAATGCTAGTAACAGTAGTGTAACTCAGTAGTGCTCTGTGTGTATACTGCGGGGTGTGCATGTGTGCAGGTGTGCCTGTGCCCATGTGTGCATGTGTGCAGGTGTGCCTGTGTCCACGTGTGCATCTGTGCATGTCTGCCTGTGTCCACGTGTGCATGTGTGCATGTGTGCATGTGTGCCTGTGTCCACGTGTGCATGTGTACACGTGACCATGTGTGCATGTGTGCATGTGTCCATGTGTGCATGTGTCCACGTGTGCATGTGTGCATGTGTCCAAGTGTGCATGTGTCCACGTGTGCATGTGTGCATGTGTGCCTGTGTGCATGTGTGCATGTGTGCATGTGTGCTTGTGTGCATGTGTCCATGTGTGCATGTGTGCATGTGTGTATAAGTGCATCACTGGTAACAATGTCTGGAGACTGTAAACTGTGTTTCCTGTCTTCATCCCACAGGTTCTGGGACTGCTCTGGTGACCTGCAGCAGGGAACCTGAATCCTGTGCCACGGCTACTGGTAATGATGATATTCGTGTAATGGTACAGGAAGGTGTGTCAGGGTCTGCCATTGGTCAGCCAATTGACAGTACACAGCTGTCAACCCCATCATTGCACACAGTCATCCTGCCTGTACATCCTTTGTCACCATTGTCCCTAGGTGATGGACAGGATACAGCGGGCATAGACCAGGGTAATGTGGTACCTGTGGCACATGCGTCCCCACACAGCAGCCATGGGCAGGGTCCTCCGATGGTACCACACAGATAGTTGCCCATGGGTTCCCGTGGGAGCATCCGTGGGCGTACTGCCTCTGGCCGACGTGCCCAAAGAGGTCTGTCAACCTCAGCTATGTTTCGGACTGTCATGCAGGCTCAGTCACGTATGGAAAGGTACACCAGACAGGGTCTGAGGGAGCTCAGAGCATGTCGCACAGCCATGACAGACAGTATGCGTGACATTGTGGATGCTATCCGTAACTTCACCGATGTCATAGACAGACGTTGTGGGGACATATTACAGCAGTTCCACAACCAGATGTCCATGAGCCAGGGCAATGGTGGGCGTTTGCAGCATCGATGTGGCCGTATGCCGGCAGCAGCAGCAGCTGGCAGTCGGCGTGGACGACAACAGGCTCGCGCACGCCCCCATAGTGCCAGCAGCAGCCCCAGCAATGCTGGGTCTGTGCTGTCATCAGAACGCCCCAGGAGACCACGTGCACGTGGCTTTGGACAGTCCCAACAGGGACATGTGTCCAGTCAACACACCCCCACTTCTGATGACAGTACCCAGTCTGGCTTTGTACTGGATACGGTCCGTAGCACCCCTGCCAGGCACAGGTACCGTGTCCGTGCACACAGACACTGATCTGTATGGCCTGCCAGGTGCAGTCTGTGGCTGTCCACAAACCCCTGTATATGGCAGCCATGAGGTGGAACTGTGTGCGTGCATACACACATGCGAAATGCTAACACTTAGGGCAACCACATACATGCACACACTGCACCAACACTGCCCCACCCTGTACTGCTGCCCCTCACCAACACACATACATACACATGTCAATTGGTGGTATCAGTGGCTGACTCAGGCATACCTAATCCACACCCTGTGCATATGATGACACTTTGCCACCTACTGCAATCTCCAACATCATTGCGGGAACAGGTAAACACGTTGCTGATGCACAGGGTGACTACATAGACGTGTATTAGTAGTATCATATTGGTAACAGTACAGTGTGCTGCTATGACTGTGTGTTTACCCCAGCATGCCTGCTGTAGTAACTGTATGAATGTCCTGAATTGTTATCTGCACCCATAGTACATACCAAAGTATAACAGCTGCACATAATTGCATGCCGGTGGTAAGGTTGTCAACAGATAGCCGCATACATGGGTAGCACAGGGGGAAAGCTAACGCAAGTAGTGATATGCAATGGTGGACATGTACAGTAACGGTGTCAAGATGCCCACAACGACTATGCCATGTGGATGTTCGAGCATGTAGATATGTGTGCAGTACCAATGTAATCCAAATCACAAATAAGTATGACATAATATCGGTTCTACCATGGGCATCTGTGCTGCGCATTCCTGGGTACATGTTGATAGTGCCTACATATTTGCATTGTTACTTACTGTTATTGTTACCCCTTCTTTGTTGTATAATGCACTACTTCCAGCCCTGTGTACTGTAGCTTTGTTTGCATGCATGTTCGCTGGGTCCCCTGGAACACTGCTTACACCTGCAATGCAGAGTTACAGTGCTTCTGTAGACTGCTAGTGACATCTGCATAGCGCGATATGTATGTCAACTTTACACATGACAGAACGTCACTGTCTGTCCTGTACGCATGTACATTGCCTGTGACACATTGCACACGTCTTACCTGGCATTTACCCACATGTGCAGTCATATATGTCAGTGCTATGAAACAGTGGCAGTCCACCCACACATACACACCTTCAGTATGTTGTTCCCCATTGGCCCTATGTGTTGGTACTCACCATGGCAATCACACTACTAGGGTGGCATGTGCAAAGGTAACCTGTGAATCGCCTCTATGGTCCAGTCGTGGTTTATGTGAGTCATGTGTCATTGTCACAGCTGCCACATGTATGCAGTCAGCCATCACCCTTGGCCAGGAATGTACAACACACGTGTGGGATGCCACCACACAGCCAATCTGGGGAATGGTCTGTCTGACCCCAGTAATGCCATACCCTGTCAGGTGGCATGTCATATATACTACGTCCAGGACAAACGTCAACCCCAATTCCTGCTGCTACTATTGATAATACCCCTGAAGATGTTCCTGATAGCTTTGACCAGTCCTTTACTGAGAAATTTCAGGCCCTAGCTAGCCATCTACCTCCTAGATCTCCTGGTCCTGAAAGCAGCACCCCTAGAAAACTACTTGCGTCCAGCTGCCAACCAGTCGCCACTTCACTTCTCCGTACCTTGATTGTAACAGTGAAACCCACTACACTTTCTGCTGATCAACTCCCTGCCGAGTACCTATCAAAACCAGATGATGCTATTGCTTACCCCATCTCAAAGGTAATCAAAGGAACCATGTTAGAATCTAACTTTCCCACCATCTGGAAAATGTCATATGTAATCCCACTTCACACAGGAGGCAGCTCTACTGAAGTCTCCAATTATAGGCCAATAGCTATACTCTCTCCACTTGCAGAGATTATGGAAACTTTCGTCATAGACAAGTCATGCACCACCTAACCCAAACTCGCATTATGGCAGACACTCAGCAAGGCTTACGTCCTCATCACAGCACTACGTCAGGCCTCCTAGCCTTTACTAACACCATAAGCCATACTTGCAACAATAATTATATATCCACAGCCCTCTTTTTGGATAATTCAAAGGCATACGATATGGTTGATCACCAACTTGTACTCCACACCCTGCAAAGACTGTCTAGATACTGGAGCCTTCCAATGGTGTCAATCCTACCTGCATGGTCGACAGCAGGCTGGCCTCTGGCAGAACAAACCCTCTAACCTTCTACCTAACACCCTCAGAGTACCACAAGGCTCTATACTAGGGCCCTTGCTGTCCTCCATCTTCATTAACGACCGTTATACTGTCATCCCAACAGTCAGCTGTATCCAATATGCTGTATACTCTACTCTGATCTGCTCAGCCACATCTCCAGTAGAGTTATGGTCAGCTACCCAGACCACTTTTAATACAATAGCAAACTGGCTTTCTGAACATCGTCTGATCCTAAATCCCAATCAAACTAAACTGCTGTTATTCCACCAACACGTAGGTCTACCACTTTCACCGTTACCATAACATCAACTGATGGCACAATAATCTCCCCTGACCCATCTCTGAAACTGTTAGGTGTCATCATAGACAATAATCTCATATGTGACATACATGTTAACCAGATTAGCAAAGCCATCAATAGAAAACTAGGGTCACTTTACAGAATTAAAGCCTTCCTAGCCCCTCCAGCTAAAGGTGCCATAGCTCGCTCGCACCTTGTTTCAACCCTTCTGTATGCATCCCCTCTACTCTCGAATATGAACAAGACTGTCCTTAACAAGCACTCGGTTTGCTACAACCACATTGCCAGGTTTGCCACTGGCCCACCTTTTAGGACACATCATTGCATCAATCTAAATCAGCTTGGTTGGCTTGCAATACCCAGCCTAATATAGTATAACCAACTGATTATGGCCTATAAAATCCTCTATAATCCAGACAATACTCCTGCACTTCAATTATTATCACCCCCTGTAACACTCCTAGACCGCTTCGATCCTCTAACAAAGTACTACTTTAGACTAGCAAGTTTAATAACACAGCTGGTGATTCTCCCTTTGCAAACCCTGTAAGTAGATCCTGGAACTCACTTCCAGCTGATATTACCCTACTGTCCACCTTAGGTCATTTAACAGTAGACTCAAACAACATTTGTCACTTAACTGGCTATGTCAATGTATCAAGCCTGGCTAACTTGAATGTGTAACTTCTGTGAACCACTTTACTGTGTAATTTTAATTTAATCCTGGCTTGTGCTCAGGTCTAACATTAACCTGTGGAACATGTTTGACTTGCTTACTTATGTAATCTCTGTAAATAATCTGTACTATGTAATGCTAGTATTATGTAATGCTGTATCTGCTACCCTCGTAGCTTGTCTCCACGGGCCTCCTGAAATGGACATGCATCCAGTTGGGCTATCCCAGTCAACAAATGTAGGATAAATAAATAAATCAATACAATATATTACAGTGACGACAATACCAGTCAGACATTGACACACACTGACAGCATGCTGAACACACTGGGGCATACGTGGGGACTCAGACTAGCAGCCTGCCTGGGCATCACACACCTCCGCAGCTGGCACACAGGCATATGTTCCATCGGAACAGAGCACATGCCACACATGGCACGCACATCCCCTGTGCCACACACTCACAGCCGGTAGGGCTACACAACACACCTGCTACAGACGTGTCAGGTACCTGTCATGTGTGCTGCACTGGGGTCCCGCTCAACAGGCTGTATCTGGTGAAGGTCACAGTGATATGACTCAGGGGCACTATGGTCCACCACAGCACACATGCATACAGGTCAGTCAGAGGCATGGACAGATATGACTCACTCATTGACCATGCCAGTGTGGCTGCCTGAGACATACCTCCCTGGACTACATGATAGGGAACATAGAATGGATCTCTCAGCATGTGGCACAGGCCAGTATGAGCCTGATGTTGGTTGCCAACATACCCTCACCAGGTATTCTACCACTATATGTGGGAAGGGTGTTGTATGTCTACATTATGCTCAGTCTCCACTGTCATTCATAGGGTATCCACAAGCTGTCAACGTGTGCTTACATGCTAGGGAAGCCAAAACACAATTACCGTACCAATGCCAAAGTCCTCCTAGCAAACACGAGAATCAGCAAACAGAAGAAAGGCAGGACACTGCTGTATGAACTCCGTTTAATAAAACACAATAAAATCCAGAGGTTAGCGCTTTCGGGATAACACCCTTCTTCAGACAGTTTAAAAAATTCTAACCACTTATTTAAATACACCACAATTAATAGTACAACATTTGAAACAACCAATCAGACATTAATAAAAAACATGCCTCCTCTGTAAAGCCGGTTTTAAAGGGACCAGGTCATTAAGTCCTGGTTCCCTATGAGCCTGCAATTCTATAATCCAGCGTGACTCAAGGGATTCAGTATGTACTTTTATGTCCTCTCCTCGATTATTCAGTACTACATTGGCTATCGCTCTAAATAAAAAAGAATGTGAAGGATAGACCTCAGTATGTTTATATAGGGCATTATGGACATCTTTGTTCCTAATAGAACACAAATGTTGTAATATCCTAACCTTAAACATTTTATTTGTCATGCCCACATAAAAACATGTGCATACAGTGCACTCCGCTATATACACTATATTAGAAGTTCTACATGTGGCTCTAACTTTAAATTCAAATATCTTACCACTGATAGGGTGTATAAAAGTGTTATTACTTTTGTTGATATGTGAGCAAGCTTTACAACTACCACAGGGTATGCTGCCCATCTTATTGATGGGCTGCCTAGTAACCATCATGTTCTTTTCCCCACAAAGCAAGTCCTGGTACCTTATTATTAACATAATCCAATTTATTGACAGCCAAGCCCAATTCAAGCAGTGGATTCTCTTGCATTAATGAAACAAGAGAATGGGTTAGGAGGCCGTCAGCACTATTTAGTTCTTCTTTTTCACCATAAATACTTATTGCTGGCTGTTCAGCCACTTTCTTCCCCACAGCATGCATGGTATGGAAAAAACACAAGAAGAGTAGATCCATACCTATGCAAACCTGGTTCTCTCCTATTGGGAAAGGAATTGTATATTGAGAAATGAGGAATGGAAGAATTATGTTGTAGTTTATACTCGTTTTGTAGATAATATGTTTATGTTTTGGAGGGGTGATTATATATCATTGAAAAATTTTTTAGACTACTTACATTCAACTACCTCCTTCTTAAGATTTACCCTGACCTATTCAGATCGTAGTATCAATTTTTTAGATGTTAACTTAATGCGAACTAGTGAAGGATTTTCTTCAGGACTGCATAGGAAAGAATGTTGGAAAAATAGCCCGCTAAATTTTGATAGCATGCATCCCCGGTTTATGTTTTCCAATATTGTACAGGGACAAGTTTGTAGGACATCCAGATTGAGTATGGATGACTCTAACTTTCAAAAAGAGATTATAGGGTTAAAAGAGTGTTTTAAGAATAGGGGGTATAATGAACACATAGTGGAGAAAGTAGTGGCCAAAGGCATGAAGAGTAGAAATAATAGATATAAACCTTGGTTGAGATGTGAGGATGGTGAGATGTCGGCAGAGGGCTGTTCTAGAGGAGGGATAGGGACTCCCAAGTTGTATTTTACTTACAGTAGTAACATTAATGATATAAGGGGAATAGTGGACAAAAATTGGAATATTCTTAGAGGTGATAAAAAATTGAGGGAAATAATAGGACCTGCTCCAAAGTATGGTTATAGACGCAATAAGAACCTGAAGGACTTGCTTTGTGGGGAAAAGAACATGATGGTTACTAGGCAGCCCATCAATAAGATGGGCAGCATACCCTGTGGTAGTTGTAAAGCTTGCTCACATATCAACAAAAGTAATAACACTTTTATACACCCTATCAGTGGTAAGATATTTGAATTTAAAGGTAGAGCCACATGTAGAACTTCTAATATAGTGTATATAGCGGAGTGCACTGTATGCACATGTTTTTATGTGGGCATGACAAATAAAATGTTTAAGGTTAGGATATTACAACATTTGTGTTCTATTAGGAACAAAGATGTCCATAATGCCCTATATAAACATACTGAGGTCTATCCTTCACATTCTTTTTTATTTAGAGCGATAGCCAATGTAGTACTGAATAATCGAGGAGGGGACATAAAAGTACATACTGAATCCCTTGAGTCAAGCTGGAGTATAGAATTGCAGGCTCATAGGGAACCAGGACTTAATGACCTGGTCCCTTTAAAACCGGCTTTACAGAGGAGGCGTGTTTTTTATTAATGTCTGATTGGTTGTTTCAAATGTTGTACTATTAATTGTGGTGTATTTAAATAAGTGGTTAGAATTTTTTAAACTGTCTGAAGAAGGGTGTTATCCCGAAAGTGCTAACCTCTGGATTTTATTGTGTTTTATTAAACGGAGTTCATACAGCAGGGTCCTGCCTTTCTTCTGTTTGCTGATGCTAGGGAAGCCACAATGATGTGCACGGGTCATCTTGCACGTGACACCCATGGCCCGATGTATAATGGCAAGGCTCCTTGGTACACACATACTGCCTTATGCTGCAGGACATGGTTTACATAGCGACCTCTGTGGGTATCACACAGGTTAGGACACTAACAGTGCTGTTACACAACAACAGCAGTGTACACCAGAAGATGCATGCACCAGACACTGCCCTCAGCACGGTGAACTGCAATGTCTGTGCAGTACCAGATTCATGATTTATGGCTCACAGGTGTTACCCATCACTGACAGGTTATGCCCCATACCATGCCTGTCGTCCCCTACACATGTAACACACATGGATAGGGGGGTGGTATCCCAAGGTAACACAGATACACACACCTCCAGGTTGTTGGCACAGCACAAACCATCAGGGCCTACTCATGTGCAGCTGACAGTGTGTCAGACTGCCATCTGGTTCATAGCCTGGCACACACAACCCTCACATACACAGGAAGACCACCTATCCTCCATAACAACACCAGCAATATGACAGTCTCATGAACTGTGTTTATAAGGCCATACTGCATCCGGCCGAACATTGTGTGTGAGCATTACTGTAGCTACAACACTCTAGTTGAAGAGTTCACAGCATGTGGTCACCGAATTGCAGTGGAATGACATGTTACCACTACCACAACAGGTGGGAACATGCAGCACCTGTACATCGACTACATGTACACTATATGGCCCAGATCAGATGTGTATCCCCTGCTGTAGGTCTTTCACCATAGACACCCACACTGTGTAGGGACATACCACATGCGGACCCTGTACAGTAAGACACAGTCATATTGGTATACATTGCTAATACCATTTTTCCACACGAAGCATGTGTCAGACATGGTAACTACTGCAGGTCACAGGTATTTATGTGTATGTGTCACACACATACATCATGTGTGCAATGCCATTGCTGGTTTAGGCAATGGCAAGCATTGTTATGTACAAACACCCACACAAGGTCATACTGTGTGACACAACCACACGTGACAGTTGTGGGTTACCAAAACATACCTATCTGTACTCTGACAATGGTAATAGACACAGTAGCAGAGCACACTATTGGCATTACTAGCCAACTAGCCCTGTTTGGCTGTGCTGATAGTGTGGTGACATCCCCTGTGTTTACTGGGGGAGTATGCAGCATCTGGTGTATTGTAGTATTTGCCAAAAGGATCAGTTCCCTCACACTTGCATTTACACACACCCTACTACCCCCACACACATGCAGACTTGCCATTTGCAGGATTCATTCCCCTACCTAACTAAGTCATGACACGTGAGAAGGACGCATTAGCGAAGCACACTATTCGGATTACTAGATAGTTCCTTTTCTCTGGCTATACTTATAGGGTGCTGACAACATCAGTATTTTGAAAGGGTAATGTGCATCAGGTAGTGTGATCTCCTGATTGCCAAAACTAACATGTTTTTCATACAGAAATGCACACACACAAACTCCCCACATGCAAACACACACACATGTCATTTACAGGTTTCAAACTCCTACCTAACTACATTATGATACGCAGGGGAAACGCATTAGCAGAGTGCGCTATTCGCATTACTGGGAGGCTTCCCTTCTCCTGCTGTACTTATAGGGTACTGACCTCATCTGTGTTTAGAAAGGGGAGTGTGCATCCTGGAGTGTGTTCTCCCAGTTGCCAAAAAGGGCACATCCCTCATACATATTCGCACACACACAATAACCCCCCTCATCCAAACACACACACTTGTCATTTGCAGGATTTAAACCACTACCTAACTATGTTATGACACTTGAGACAGATGCATTAGCAGAGCGCACTATTCACATTACTGGGAGGCTTCCCTTCTCCTGCTGTACTTATAGGGTGCTGACATCATCTGTGTGTAGAAAGGGGAGTGTGCATCCTGGAGTGTGTTCTCCCAGTTGCCAAAAGGGGCACATCCCTCATACATATTCGCACACACACAATAACCCCCCTCATCCAAACACACACACGTGCCATTTGCAGGATTCAAACCACTACCTAACTATGTTATGACACTTGAGATGGATGCATTAGCAGAGTGCGCTATTCGCATTATTGGGAAGGCTTCCCTTCTCCTGCTGTACTTATAGGATGCTGACATCATCTGTGTTTAGAAAGGGGAGTGTGCATCCTGTAGTGTGTTCTCCCAGTTGCCAAAAGGAACATTTCCCTCATACATATTTGCACGCACACAATAACCCCCCTCATCCAAACACACACACTTGCCATTTGCAGGATTCAAACCACTATCTAACTATGTTATGACACTTGGGACGGATGCATTAGCAGAGCGCGCTATTCGCATTACTGGGAGGCTTCCCTTCTCCTGCTGTACTTATAGGGTGCTGACATCATCTGTGTTTAGAAAGGGGAGTGTGCATCCTGTAGTGTGTTCTCCCAGTTGCCAAAAGGAACATTTCCCTCATACATATTTACACACACACAATAACCCCCCTCATCCAAACACACACACTTGCCATTTGCAGGATTCAAACCACTACCTAACTATGTTATGACACTTGGGATGGATGCATTAGCAGAGCGCACTATTCGCATTACCGGGAGGCTTCCCTTCTCCTGCTGTACTCATAGGGTGCTGACATCATCTGTGTTTAGAAAGGGGAGTGTGCATCCTGTAATGTGTTCTCCCAGTTGCCAAAAGGGACATCTCCCTCTCACAGCCTTTCACACACACAAACCCCACTCACCCACACACACACACACTGAGCATTTGCAGGATTTGAACCCCTACCTAACTATATTATGACACTTGAGGGCGACGTATTAGCAGAGTGCACTATCCGAATTACTTGTCATCTGCTTTGCACCTGTAGTATTTCTAGGGTGCTGACATCTTTATTTCCACAGAGGTATGTAGATGTAGTACTACCTGTCAGGTGGGGGATAGCATATATATGCATTTGCAGCCACCTACGTCAGGGTCAGATATGCACATCGCACTGGCAGGTTATGTTCTATACCATGCTTTGGGACCACAGGACCTGTAACACACAACACAACCAGTCCAGAACACCACACCCACATCCAGGACACATACTTAGCTTCCCTGGGAACAGTGCCAGGATATGCAGGTATTCACATACACCATTCCAGTTGTTAACATCAGGTACAGGCATATTGTGTGTGAGAACTACTCAGGCCTCTACCACTTTACCCTACCGCCACTACAATTTGTGGGTCCATGTGCTATGGCAGAACCACACACCACAGCCACATGGGTGAATACATATTGCACCTGTCCATCTGCAACGTGGGTACTCACTGTTCCACACCAGAGGTAGACCACCATTATTGATATCTGCCCATGTCCACCTTTCCATGGACATCCATATCTCATCTCCACCCCCAGGCAAGGTTGTCACTGCACACAAACTGTGTTTAGCACAAGCAGACTCTACACTTGTGTAGACTGGGGTGGATGACTTCGGAGGACCCATGCTGGAGGACTATACTGGCCACTCAGCATAATCCTTGACACTTGCATCCTATGAGCATGTGTACAGTTTGCATTGGTCATGCTATCCCACATATACCCATGACTGCTCCACAACAAGACACCTGTCAGCTGTACACCAGCCATATATGCGCCGTTCAACGGACAGAGCGACCTAATACATTGCAGAGCTGTAGCCCACAGAGGGAGGACATCTGTGGATGGTTCCAGCACAGCACTTCATTCACACATACTCATTACAACACAGTGTTGACAGTGGAATCATCCAGAGAATGCAGATAGGGCTCCCCTCAGTCTGTTATTGACGGACACCTACTGTCAGAGATCCTCAGCAACCCTCTCACAGCACACACCGACAACATGGCTGTGGCTTAGCACATTCAATCCCTGAGACCTCCACAGTGCCCCTGCTTCACAGAGGCACAGCTCACTAGCCTCACATGTCGCCTTCTGTGACCTACTTTACAGTGGCACAGTAGCCTACTATCCTGGGGATGCAGATGCCAAGCACACTCTGGCTGAGCTGCCATTCCCTGGGGCAAGAAGCCTAGTATTGACCTCTACACCCATATGTTCAATTGTCGGATGCACAATATTTGTTGTGCTGTTCTACTGTTTGCAGGTCTTTATTGCCATAGCATTCCCTGTTCCTATGACCAACTTGTGTATCTGTGGCAGATGTTTGCATCTGACGGCGATCCACTATATCACTTATGTCTCTGTGGTAATTTACTGTGTGCACTGGGCTGATTGCTGTGTTGTGGTTGGTTCCTGGACTGACTCATAAATACCAGATATGTGTGGCCAACTGCTACACGGAGATATGGCCTAAGTGTGTGAGCATGCCCAGTTCAGCCTTTCCATGGCATGTTGTCTGACATATGCCTCATTTATCAAAGTGTGCGAGCATGCCCAGTGTGAGCTTTCCATATGTTGTACTCTGAAGTCCAACACATATTTGGGTGTGTGTGACCTTCGTCATTATCACACGTTTATGATTGTGTGCTGGGTGTCATGTTGTGTACTAACTGGCCAACTGCTTCGTGTCTGCCACGACAGGGATTATACTGTGCCTGCAGGAATTGCATGGGATACTTTGCAGACAGTTCTTAACATACTTTCATAATGACCTAACACTGTAGTACCGTATAGTGTACTGGTTCGGTATTTCACTGTAGTGGACAGTATCCTGGGCTTTAGTCCTATCACTGCTTGACATCTTCATAGTGAGCACGACAGACTGTGTAGGGGCCAGTTGTGCACATATGACCATGTTGCAATATGTTCAGATATGGACTACCTACACCAGGCTCGTCCAACATTGCTAGTGTATTCCACAACGTGGGTGGACATTGGCCAACACTAGCGATGTTCTGTAGGCCATTTCTGATGGTAGTCACAGGGTGCGTTTGTCCTTCGACACACATTGTAACTGGAGTTTGCCATTACATATGTCATGGTTGGTATACTGTGCCTCTGTCTACCTCTGACATAACAGTGATACCCAGGGTAGCCTACCATCTCCCATACACTCATCAGGATGCCTCTTGAGGGGTGTCAATATGTGGCACTCTGGCTGACCTATACCAGGAGTTTACTGCAGTGTGGGGGTGCCTTCTGTGTTATGGATCATTCTGTACAGCTTGTCCTATGTATGTCAGTGCTGGGGTTCAGGTCTCTCATGTGCATAGCTCACTGCCATTCAGATTTTACAAGGTGCAACATGTTCATTCATTCCAGGTTGGACATGGCATCATACATCAGGCACAGCTTTCCTGTAGCCGGGAAGGATGGCAGTGTATGGGGCTGCAGTTTGTTTACTCAGGCAAGACATGGCATCTGTTCAGGCTCTTTGCTACCCCTGGTGGGGTACTGTTGTGGACTTTACAGTTGTTGGAGGTGTCTGCTGCGGTATATCCCACAGGGGCTATTGTAGTCAGTTGTGATGCTGATGGAGGATGGCTGCAGAGCCAGAGTGAGTTCCCCTTATCTACATCTGCCAGCCTTCATGTTTGGGTGGGTATATGGTACATGTTTCTGCGAACACTACAGACACATGTTTGTCCAGTGCAGGTTATTTATCACCTTTTGTACCCAGGTCTCACATTACATGTTAGGTGCCTCATGGGTTAACACCTGTGTGGTAATTTGTGGGCACTTACTGTATATCCACAGTGGTTGTCTATACACAGTTCTGCGATTAGCTTGCTGACTTGGCTATGGCTACAGTTGTTTGTTTGTAGGTGGCCCTTTTGTGGGTTGCTTGTGTCAGCTGGGGGTCAGATACGGTGGGCTGTTTGTACTCCTCTGCATACATGCTCAGTCACAGTCCTTCCATGTTGGCCTATACCTATGGGACATGTATACAGAATGGGGGGGGCCAAGACCAGGCCTTGTGGGATGCCACTCATATCCGCTTTGTAGTCTGACATGGATGCAGCATGTCTGACCATGTCAGTTCTGTCCTTGGTCTGCTTTGCAACCCCTCTACTGACATAGGGGTGTATATTTAAGCTGGTGGACATATCCATACTGAACACGTACGGTATTGTCTAGAAGCATGTGCACGGTCCAGCTACGCTGTGTGGACCACATAGCCCTCATCAATGACCTTAATGACTGCTTCAAATGGGTCAGACATGTTTAGGGGCCGGTTCTGCAGTTACAACAGCCACAGTGTGTTGGGTCCGGTATCAGTAGGTCCACATTAGCCTTCTGTCTGATCTTTTCCATAGCTGTGCAGAACAAGCTTGTCAGGATCCTGGGGTGTTAGTTTGGAGTATCCATTCAGGCAACACCTTTGTTGTGATGGACCACTGTTGTTGTACACTGCTCTTTGGGTACATACCCTGTGGTAAGGCTGACATTGGCCAGTAGTGTGATTTTGCATTCCATTACTCTTGGGGTCCATGTTGGCCTCAGCACAGGACACCATCACATACCTTTGCTGCTGTGTGTTCTGCTTTGCAGATGATGGCTGTTACCTCAGCATCTGCAATGTCAGGGGACCATCTGCTGGGATAGGTATTTTGCACTCGGTGGGGGGGGCGTGTTTGCACTGCACCTGACAGGTTGTATGTTAGCAATATGTGTGTGTGTTTGGTATGTTGTTTGTAATATCTGTGTGATTCGGAGCATATCTGTGGATGCCCAACATGGTTCCTACCATCAGTTGGGTAAGCCTTGTGATTATCCTTAGTGTCCTGTACGTGTTGTATCTTCATAGGTTCATGGGTTCATAGTAGGCTAGACACCCTAGGCCATTGGTAAGCCTAGCTAGAGTGTGTGTGTCTTTCGCCACCCCTTGCTATGTTCAATTATGGCCATTTATGAGGTTCTTCACTGTGCCTATGTCTGGTCGTGACACAGTGGGGACCCCCAGTATACATGTACGGTCATCCATCCACTTGACAATATTCCTGTTGAGGGGTGTCAGTGAGGGGCTCTGCCTACCATGGATTGGGATCCTGTTTCTGGGTGTGGGGAGCCTATGGGTTATGTATCTGTCCCTCCAGCACATCTTATTTCATTCTGTGTTGAGGTTGACATCTGTGACTCTCAGAGCTCCAATGGCTTTGATTTCCTGTGGTGTAGCATGTCCATTACTCCTGTGTTGGACATGGCCTGATACAACAGACATACAATGCCTCTGTGTAGGCAGTGTGTGACTGCAGTCAGCTGGGGTGTCTACAGCCAGGCAGCATATGACATATATTTCGCACCCTTTATCCTGTTAGTGGGGTAACTATGAGGTCTTCCAAACCGCTGCAGGTGTCACATATGGTACATCCCATATGAGTCATTGTACTAGATTATGGGTCTGATAAGGGAACAGTACAGCGGCACAGTGACCCCTGTTGATGTTGGTGTGAATCCTTTCATGATTCGGTGTCCAGTATCAACAGTCTTCATAGCCACATTGGCATTGTGGCTGTCACATGACAGATTAATGTCGACCTGTGTCCCTAGGTCCCTGATGACTCCTTGCATACGTAATGGTTTGACACCTATGTGGTACTTTGTGTACCTTGTCTGGTATTTGGTGGGACATCCATACTGTCCAGTGTCTTCGGATGTCTGGGTGGGGTTCTTGTGTGTGAGAGTGTGGTCTGTCGCATGCTACAGACTGTACAGCAGTTTTGACTACAGTTATGTGCACATGGGTGGTGTCCACTGCTTTGTGCATTGTCAGTTACCTGGCTATATGGGCGTCTGTGCTGCATATGGATACTTCCCCTCCTTTGATGTCTTGGTGCAGGTGTTGGGGCCATAACACATGGTATGTGGTATAACCTAGTAGTGCTGGTGTGGTATCACTAGGCCTGCAGCAGGCTTCTGTCACTGGACAGGCATCAATGTTCTCCATAATGGGAAGTGCCTCAGGGACATGCATATTGCAGTTTACACATCTGGCATTGGTCAGCATTACCCTTATGTTTCCTACCACTTATGTTTTCTAGGGTGGTGGGTAGTCTTTTTGGCCTTGCCTACATACGGCTCTATGGAGGCGGCAAAGGCCTTATCCAGTATCCAGACACACACGGGTAACAGCTGACAGCCACCCCTGTAACAGCAGCATGGCTTGTCATGCTTGACTTCTCCAGCGGACACACATTACACCCTCTTGGACTGACAGCTGTAACTGTGCCAGCTGTTAAACATGAGCATTCTGTGTTTGTACTGTGGCATCATTCTTGGTGAGGGTTGGATGCTGCACACAGCCAGTGTCATCCCGCCCTGGGGTACATACTCGGAGGGACCATCCATGTCTCATTTGTTGTTGACCAGGGAGGTACATCTCAGGTAATTCACACCAGCATGGACATTGTGTGCATCATATTTCCGCTTGCTTTGGGGTGACCTGCGTACTTGTGTTAAGTGGCATTTTGTGGCTACCTACAAGCAGCTTACTCTACCCTTTCCCTTGTTCAGTCTGGTGAGTGGGATAGCTGTGTTTCTGCCTATACAGACACCTATTACGACTGTATCAGGCATTTGTTTCTCCTTCGGGCCTGTGACTGTTTGGCACACCAGCTTTGCGTACTATTCGTTGCATGTGCTATGTTTGAAGGTTGTGGTTGCTTGTGATCTACTTTGGAGGCATCTGTTGGTGTGGTGTGTTTGTAATTAAGGCCTCCGGGAATATTTGTCTGTGTCTATGTGTTTGGTTTACAGTTGTGGTAGGTCTATGTGGGACTGGGTTCGTGGTGTATGTGGTTACCTTCTCCTCCTGACTAGTGTTGACAGTACTGGCTTGTTGGAGCTCAACCTCTGCTTTGGATACATGGATGCATCTATCACATATGTTTGTATTTATTCGGGGGTGTTGTGGTTGTCTGTGTACTTGGTACTGGCGTGACATTGCCTCTGGATTCATAGGTTATACTTGTTGTGGCTGGACTTAGTGGATTGTATGTGTGGACATATGTTGTTGCCATACTACTGGTCAATGATTACTTCCTTTTTTATGTTTGCTCTATCATGTGGTATCTTCCTCATTCTCTTGCATGGTTTGGTAACGGCTGGAGCCCAGCATGCCAGATGTCTGCGTGTATGGCATTGTGTGTTGTTGTTATTTGTGATTGCATACTCCAAGCATTCCTGGCTGTGTTCCTGGAATGCCTGTATAACATGTTCTGTGGTGTGTCCCATATTCTGCACTTGCACAGGGCCTTTTGTGGATTCAACATCGGTTTTGAGGGCTGCAACCTATACTTTACACATGTTTTTCACTGTGGTATTCTGGCCAGGGACTGGGGTCAGGGTGTGTATTTCCAGTGTGCTTACTCTATTGTCTGGTCTTACCAGTGAGGGGTACACTTCTCATCTTGCCATCCAGTACACATGTTGCTGATTATCACATCCAGTATGCTTACCCCTCTTGTGGGGGTAGTACATTGTTCCTGGGCATTCTGGTTTATGGAATCTGGGTAATTCTCTCCTACTGTGTTGGTGCTAGTACAATGCTACCGGTGTATGTCTGGGTATTTTCAGTCGAGCAATATAATGTGGTTTGGGGGGCTTGATATATTCATGTATTCCGACATAGGCCAGGTGCTGTTCCTGGTATTAGGACAGTGGTCTGCAGCAGGCTATATACTGCGAGGCAGTTTTAGCCATTGGTATTTGACCATGGATATTCCATGCTGCTTCTTGTTGTGGTACCAACATGGGGGTGTGGTTATCCTTGCCATTTCTTGCTAGTCACCCTCCTTTTGTAGCTTGTTCCATGTTTTGCGGCTGTACAGCACAGTATGAGGTGTGACCTGGTAGTGTTGGGTGCTGCTGTGAGCCTTGCCCAGTTCTCTATTACAGGACTGGTATCTACATTCTCCTTACTGTGTGCGTTTACACTGCACACATCTTGCTGTTTGTACATCTGTCATGGGGTAGTATTACATCTAGGTTCCTATCCCTTGTAGAACCTATGAGGTTGGGTTTGTGTTTTGAGACTTACCTATTCAGGGCATGTTGTGGGTACTGACAGCCTTTGCCAGTATCCATGGGGCATGGCATGATAGGTGCATGCCACCCCTAGCAGGTGGTGCATCATGTCAAACTCCGCATATCTTCACAGCCTGTAACACATTGGCTCCCCTTTGACTGACTGCATTACTTCAGCCAATTATTGTACTTGATCTTCTTGTCTTCATAGTGTGGCATCATGCTTGGTGAGGGTGAGATGTTAGGCAGGGTCTTCATGTTTGCATATACTAGATGGTGTTACATTGCTTAACACATGGCAATCATGCCTCAGGTGGTGCTGCAGGGCTGCCTCTGTTGGATGCACATACTACACTCCCTGTACATGTTTGAGAGCAGGTTGTGTCATGTTAGGCATCCCTGTTACTATATGAGTGAGTCAGAGAGGGTATCATTCCCAGGGTTCCTACTGTGCCAGTGTATGTGCTATGCGTTGCCTCTTTGCCAAGGCCAGGGCATACTGGGCACGCCTCCTTCTGCCTACTGGGGCAGGCTCAGGTTGTTCCTCCTCCAAGTCACGCTCTGCCTGTGATGGCCTTGGCAATGGTGGGGGGCTGTTTGGCCCGGCCCTATGCTGGTCCTGCTGCAGCTGTTTTCGCAAGATCATATTATGTAGCATAGCGCATACCATGACAATTTGGGTACATGTAGTTGGTGTGTGCTGCAAGGCTCCACCAGATGTGTCCAGACACCGGAACCGTGACTTGAGCAGCCCAAACACACGCTCTATCACATTACGTGTGTGTGCGTGTGCCTCATTATGGCGTTCCTGTTCAGGTGTGTGTGCGTTTCTGATGGGTGTCATCAGCCATGGCTCCAGTGCATAACCTGCATCCCCCACTAGGTGTCCGTGTGGGATGTCCCCATTGGCAAATGTCTGGTACAGCTGCGTCAAATGCCAGATGTGGGAATCGTGATAACTCCCAGGGCAGCCAGCACAAACATTCATTATTATGCCCTGGGCATCACACACGACCTGGCAGTTGATGGAGGGGAAGCCCTTGCGGTTAATGTAGGCCCTACCCCGCTCACCTGCTGGTACTTTGATGTGTATGTGTGTGCAGTCTATAGCACCCAGTACCTCAGGGTATTCCGCTATTTGCTGGAAGAGACGCATATTGCTGGCCAATACCTCACGGGCATTGGGGAAATATACATGATCACCGACATGTGCTGACATGGCATCCAGGAACTGGTGTAGTACCCTGGAGGCTGATGCCTGTGATATCCCCATCATATAGCCAGTTGGTCTCTTGAAGGTACCTGTTGCTAGTATTCTTAGGCCAACACTTACCTTGGTTTCCACTGGGATGGGTTCCCCTCTGTTGGTTCTGTGTGTGAGGCATGGCCTGCACAGCTCAACAATTTGCTGCAGGAGCTCTCTGTCCACTCTATAGCGCTCTACTATCTCCAGCTCATGTAACCCGTGGTAGGTGACCCTGGGCCTGTACACTCTTCTCCATCTCCTCACTGTGGGTTGTCTGGCACCATCTGCATTGTCACCACCCTCAGCAAGTCGCCTATGTCTCATTATGACAGCTATGGCAGCCCCTAACATTTCTGCTCTGAGTGAAGCTTTTTCAGTTTTCACTTCTATTAGCTTACTCCTGTCTTGCAGTGTCTCTTAATGGAAACATCTTGCACTACTGTTTGCAGAGTTTTAAGTGCTGGGCTGGGCTACTATTCTGCCTGTGTAATTGCCTGCTTCTAATTGTTTTCACCTGCTAGCTTCAGCAGTTATCCCTGCTAGCTTCCTATTAATTCTGTTGCTTCCTTTTTCCTCTCTGTTTCCTCAGGGGGGAGCAACTTGCATACTATCTGAAACACGCTCACAGTGGCTTACACGCACGCACACGTGCTTACATGGTTTAGAATCTACTTATTCGGGTTTAAACGTGCGTACATCCGCGCAAACACTGTTACACGTCTGCCAACAGCCTCCAACATACTCAGCCTGCCTTACACGCGTGCACACCTGCGCAAACAGTGTTAAACATCTTCCAACACGCTCCCACATGCTCACACTGCCTTACACGCACGCACACTGTCTTACTCGCGCTTCATGGCGCGCACACGTGCGCATGCACGGCCAGCAAGAAACTTTGGTGTAGGTTACAGTGTACACCTTCCATTTCTTGACTTTCCATGACTTATCTAGTGGCACACCTCTTTCCATGATCTGTGCCTGTCATCTGTCATGTTACACTGGCCTCCAATGAACTGCATTTCTTTCTACCATTCCCCCCTGTGATGTCACCTATCTCCTACTCTATTCCTCCCCCTTTTGTATCTCTTACACTACTCAGACTGTGCTCATTTGGTATGTGACTGTGAGATTCAGTATCAGAACCCTTATTTACATGAGATTGCCTACTAATGCTTAGTTACATGTCTTAGACTCAGCTTCCCCCCTTAGCAACCACTACACGGTGGCCATGTTGGTTTTAGTCTGCTGGTCCCTGCATTGTAAATTCATGTATTGCATAAAACCCACATTTGTGGGTTTATAACCTTCATTTTTATGTTTTATACAGCGCAGCCCATTTGTGCAGGGTTTAAACATGGGCGATCACCGAAAAAAAAAAATTATATTTTTAATAATTTTGCATCGGGTTATCTTTCCAATGGCCACATATTTGGCCATTAGCATGCTGCCTGACTCATATGCAACCTTTTTTGGAGCTGACATCGCTCCGTTGTGGATTTTGCAGAAATGTACTCAGTTGTCAACTGAGTACATTTCTGCAGCTAAAACGTCTCCTACACGGACTGGTTTCTGCTTCGTGGATCGCTAATATACCTCATTTGCATACCTTTCGGATGCAAGTGAGGTATTTAGCATGTCCACACCCAGTCCGTGTAAGAGACGTTTTAGCTGGTCTCTTACACGGAGTTTAGGGCTGTTCCTGGATCGCAAGGCTTGCATGGAGTGTTGCACGTCTCTTACACTCCGTGCAAGCCTTCGTGAATCCTGCCCTTTGTCTTTGCACACAAGCAAATTACCTTTTGGTGAGAAACAGGTGGTGAACTGCACTCAATAAATAATGACAGTTATTAGAATTAAAATACACTTCTTTACTTCAGAAAAATGCATATTAATTCACATTCTCTTATTCTGTCAAGGATGCAAGATAACCATACAGATATAATTAAGTATCTCTATCTAATTATTTCTGGATTTGTCCCCAGTTCCAATGAAGGGTATCTGATTTGTAATGAATGCATGGCATAAAGGCAATGTTTTGTGGTGTATCCTCCTGCCATTGTACACAATACTGGTTACTGAGTATTTGTTGTTGCTGTATAGGGCAGATAGGGACTTTGTTGGCTATTTTATAGGGTGGATAGATATGAGTTCTTAATTCATCAAGGCTGTTTTTATCTATTATTTGATGGACTTTCAATCAGTGCTAAGCTATTATATGGGGAAGTGGGAGAGATGAGTTTTTAATTCATGAAGACTATTATTATTATTAGTTAAATGAATGAATGCTGTTTCCTTCAGATTTTTTTGAGAATGGTTTCATAGCAAGATCATTGTATTTTGCTTTGCTGTAATGTACATCGATTATTTTCCATTTGTATTGGTTACCTCCTGGATGCAATTTGTACTCTATAGTTTTTCTGCTGATGACTTGTTCAACAGTGCTTCTACATATTTTGATGGATCATAGGGAGGAGAGACAGTAAATTCAAAATAATATGGTACCAGATATTTTCTTCACATGGAAGGAAGGACTTTCATGGAATTCCTTGCACATGTAACATGTTGTTGCCCATTCCATTCATCGTTCAATTATTAATAATGTACATCTGAGAAATTGCATACAAGTGCCCATTTCAGTCCAGATCCTATATTCGCAGACTCTTCTGTTTGTGTTTTATTGTACTTTCTGTACTTTTACTGGCTGAATATATGAACTCTCAAACTTGAATTTAGTGTTGACAGAAAAAAGTCATGTTTTTTCTTGGCATTTAGTTTTGGATGCTTAAGTAATATACTTAGAAGTGATAAAAGGGCAAACAACAACCAGTTAGCAGGCTGCAGGCTGCAATGAATAGGTTGTTTTAGCCTCGGTTTCCTATGACAGATCTGGCTTAATATTTTACAAAGGTAATAGAGTGGCATGAGAAGTTAATATTGTCAGCACACACTCTAAGTAAGTCATCATTCATATACTTGCCCAAGTAAGTTGCCTTTGGGGTGCACAACACCCTGGAACTAATGGCTGTGTTCAATAGTGTTTTAAAACATATGACTGCAAAATTATGATGTTACTCAGTCATGCTTTATTTTTAATATGTTAAGGAAAAAAAACTGTGTGTTCTTTAAATTGCTAAAGCAATGTTGTGTTTGGTTATGTATCACATGAGATTTAAACTTAAACGATTAACTCTGAAAATGAATTAGTCTTTCAATAAAACTTCCTATTTATACTTGTTTTTGTGAAAAGTTGTCAAGGAATTTTTTTCCCCACCCTTAAAAAAAATGTGGGGTTTGCCAAATGAGAGTCTTTCCCTGTGCTCCAAATGGCCTAGCTACTCCTCTACTTTTGTCATCAAAACCTAACAGCTATCACAGACAATGTGTTTCTTTTTAACTTGCAACCTGGATGATGAAGCAAGCTGAAAACTCACCATTTGGAGGCCTACACCAATACCTTCAAGTCACTCTTTTCATGCTGCCCACAATTTTCCACAAAACAAACACACAAGAACCCACCCATGGATCTCCAACCCCGAGACTCCATTAGAAGTCATTTATGAGATGCTGCATCTTCAGACATCTTAAAAGAATTGTGACCTCTTCCCTTCATACAAGAGCCTCCTACACATCCAAGCAGAAATTCCTAAAGACCCCAACTAAAGAGCAGATGCTGCATCAGATCTAGCTCATCACATGCGGGCAGGCTGCATCAGATCCAGCTCATCACATGCGGGCAGGCTGCATCAGATCCAGCTCACCACATGCGGGCAGGCTGCATCAGATCCAGCTCATCACATGCGGGCAGGCTGCCTCAGATCCAGCTCATCACATGCGGGCAGGCTGCATCAGATCCAGCTCATCACATGTGGGCAGGCTGCATCAGATCCAGCTCATCACATGCGGGCAGGCTGCATCAGATCCAGCTCATCACATGCGGGCAGGCTGCATCAGATCCAGCTCATCACATGCGGGCAGGCTGCATCAGATCCAGCTCATCACATGTGGGTAACTCCTGGTCTCAAGCAACAAATACATGTTAGCTATAACTCGAGCACAGTCTCCAGTTAGGCATACAGAAATGGAGATGGTTGGCACTGCACATGGTCATCAGAATATAATGGACTCCAGGATGATGGTATGTTGGATTCTCTGTACTCCGTAGTGGGTCTTGTCATTTCCATGACCACTTTCACATGAATGTTAAACAGTATCACCACTAGTGCAATGCATCCCAGTGTAATCTGTTAACTCAGACATGCATATTCCCATGCTGGATTCACTGGGCCACCATCACAATGTACACAGTGTGCATACTCCAACCAATGTCACTGCTGACCAGCTTACATGACCAGGCAGGAGAATGATTTATGTGCAACCACCATACAGATTCGCATTCATCAATTACACTATATCCATATGGGGCATCTGGGCCTGCTCTGCTTTTAAAACATGAAGACCCTGCTAAACAGTTTCAAAGTGTCTCTTCTACAGATCCTCATTGTAGTCACCCACTATATGGTCCTGTAGTAGAACTCCTCCCAAGCAACAAATGAGCTTATATTTGACTCTGATATCACCCCTTTTCTATAACCACCCTCCACTCCTGTATTGACCTGTGTTCCTCCACCCCAGTATAGACTGCAATATGCCTGAGTCTCTAGACAGCTGCGCAAATGATGATATGAGTGACCCTCAAAATTTCTCTTTATGTAGTGTATGTGGAATTTTCTGATGTACAGTGTGACTCAATCACACACTGCCCACCTTATCGGTTAGATAACACTGCTAACATCATTTTGTTCTGAGTGACACTGCAGTTCTGCTGTGTACATGCTGAAGCCCATAGAAGTGGACTAGAGGTTTGCCTGCTTTGCTATTTATGGTCACATATGTTACTGGTTATCCACTGCCATTCATGTGCATACTGATGGATGTGATGGCAATTGCAACGGGTCCTGATGCTGCACTGGTGCAGGGTCATAGGGATGCTGAATAACCAGTTTGGTATTGCAGGATCATGTTAATACAGCAAACGGCAGGATACAAATATCTAGCAGGCTCTAGCAAGGGCATTCTGCAGTACTACCCAAGACCTGTCTTGGCAGTAGAAATAAGACTTCAGCAGGATGAGTATATTCATTAATGCCTTTTGGCTTTGGGTGTAGGGATTGTTCTACTGCCATTTGACCATTCTTAGTAGTGGTACCCTTTATGGGAATAAGAATATCGTGCATCACCTGTAACACATTAGAGATGAGGGGAGAGAAAGGTGGAGTGAACCATTCTTGTGTACAGATTCTGTATGTGGCTGGAAATTTATCAGTGGGCCAATGTGCCTACACTTACCTAGTAGCTGGCACTAAATAATATCTCCATGCAGGAAGCAGCAGTATGGCATAAGTGGGACTCATGGACACTGCCAGGGTGCTGTGCAAATGCACAAGTTATTAGCCCCTGTATGTTGCACACTACCTGGCAGTTAGTTTAGTGATAGATCTTCCTTTTTAAGTAATACTGACCAAGGATATCAAGTGGGACCTTTCTTGAAACATGGGTGAAATCTATAGTTTCCAGTAATTTGGGGATGTGGGCAATATCAAAGACTCCACAAATGGTGTTGGCTTTCTGCCCTGGTGTATTAGAAAAGCAGAACTGCTTATGCACATATGACAGCAGTGTTTGAAGGAACATCCTGAGCATTCTATAGCCAAATGCATCTGATATAATCATTGCATCCCCACTTTCTCTTTGAAAGATCCCCGGAGCTATTGTTGGAAGAGCTACACATACCTTAGAATCCACAGATATATAAATTCTATACAACCCTCCTCCAGCTCCAGATATGTGAGTTGTACATGTCAACCAACACCCACATGATGTTACTGTGAGCCGATGGGTAACATATGTCTGACTGTACTGCTTTCTGTGACATGTGTGTCCATGTCATGCATGTGACAGACCATCAGTTGAGTTTATGATGTGCAGTTGTATGACAGCCACTGCTGCAGATAAAATGCTGTTTCTCCAATAACAAAACATTTGTCATCTTCCTTGTTTCTATACTCATCTACGTGCACCATATCACACCTGATGACTATGAACTACGACCTGCTGTGTCCTGTATTTATTAGAATGCCATTATGCACTTCTTTATTTTGTTTGATTTACTGCTGTAACTGTCCACACAAGCTACATTTTACACTTGAGGCCTAAAATATAGCTGGAAAGGGCTCTGTGAGACTTGATTTTTTTACCAAGTAACCAACATATGAATACACTTTTTACTGAACAAAAACTGCAAGACAACCAATGGGTATAAGAAACAAATGTTTTCATACCTTTCATTCTAAAACAGACTAATGCTATCAAGAAAGTAAACGCTCAAAGAACAAATCAAGAATGGTCAGTTCTGCTGTCTCATCTAAATAAAAGGTCTTAACATTGAAGATGGGAATTCACTAAATAAGATTGCCAGCTGTACGTTATGCCTGTGGATAAATATATACCTGAGAAGATTCTACTGATACTTAGATTTTTCAAAGAATGGACTAGGTAAATCTCATTTTTGAATCTCAGGTAGTGATTATGAGATGTCACATACAGAATAATAGCGCTCTTCTGAGCAAAGATATGAGTGTTGGAAGGAATAATATAGGGCAAACAGGTCCTAGCTTATATGAAAACTGTCATGGAAAGTAAATACTGAATTAATTTAGTAGCTTTAAGCTTCATAAGAGAATCTAGCAGACAGCTTTGTGGCCTTTGGCCCAAATATATGTTGCTTAGCAATAATGTCTACCTTAAGGAAAACTGTTTTGTTTTTTTGCTCATACAGTTAGCTAGTTAATGTGTTAAAAAAGACAAAAGAATTGATAAATGAACACTGATAAAGTGCCGCTAATTAATAAGCTGTCCTTGTATAGTCTCTAGGCAACAGATAGCTATCACATAAAAAGAAAAATCAATTAGAACTATTGATATACAACTTAATTTACAGTGAGCCTTCATGTCTCATTACAGGTTTTGGATTGTCATAGTAAGTTACAAGGTAAAATATTCAGCTGTCATGATACAGGACAATATTTAACCATCAGTCAAGAAAGATTTCTAAAACTGCAGACAATTCTTAAATACAGATATGTTTTGATAAGCCGTGTGACAGATGTCACATTGTGAATACCTTTTGGCTATATACAGAGAGATATATAAAGAGACAGACATAAGCTGAAACACATGTTTCTTGGGAAAATGTTTTTAGAGTTGAGGAACTACAATATGTACTAAAGACATTATTCAAAATATCAAAGTTGTCATCACAGTTTCAATGATGTTAGAAAGGGAGGAGAGGGAAAGAGCAGTGTGATTAAGTCTCTACTTCCTTCTTCCATCAGCACCGAACATATCTATATCTATCTGTCTATCTATCTATCTATCTATCTATCTATCTATCTATCTATCTATCTATCTATCTATCTATCTATCTATCTATCTATCTATCTGTCTGTCTGTCTATCTATCTATCTATCTATCTATCTATCTATCTATCTATCTGTCTATCTATCTATCTATCTATCTATCTGTCTATCTATCTATCTATCTGTCTATCTATATGTATGTATATATAGATAAATACACACACACACACACACACACACACACACACACACACACACACACACACACACACACGTATATAGATATGGATATAGATGCTGATACAGATATTAGTGAATAGGTCTAGTGTGTGTTAGGTCAAAAGCTGTCTACGGTCGACTAGACAATTGACCAACAGTTGCGTGAGATCACATAAATCCAGGGATTGTGAAATATGCCCTTAACCCATGTTTGTGTGATCCTGGAGTTAGTACATTTAATTAGAAGGGGGTATAGGGGGTTTGCTCCTGCAAAAAATGTTTTTCTTTGTTTTTTTAAAGTTAGATTTTGCATGCTCAGAGGCTGTTTCTCAGCACCATCAACCATGAAAACCACTCCATGTACTTGAAGTTATAGAATCATTTAACATTTAGCCCAACACACTACCCATGGACAATTTTAACCCCTCCAAAAACTGAGAAACATATATGACCACTAACATGAAAGTCAGAGATTCCTGGACTTTGCTAGTGCAAATGATCTGGAGCAGCTGGTCTGCACTGGTTCCTATTAGATGTTCAACAGCTTAGGTTGTCGAATACCTAATTATCGACACTAAGCTTCAAAAGTTTAAAATCGCGAATGGCTACATATGCAAATTCTTTCCTCGGGAAAGAATTTGCTTGGCCGTTATCGGGGATTTTCCTTTCCCCAATATAGAGCAATCTCGGAGTTGGTATATTTAGCTAGGGGGGGGCAACCCCTCCACTATGTTTGGGTTCAGAAGTTTATTTTATTTCACAACGGCCTAGCAAATTCTTTCCTGAGGAAAGAATGACCATTCATGATTTTAACGTTTCAACTCTTAGGTGTCGATGTTTAGACATTCGACAACCTAAGCTGTTGAACATGTAATACAGACCCAGTCTGCACTCCCAGTAGAGGCTCAAATATCCTTGACATAGTACTCACAAACATGGGGGAGCATTGCATCTCCCAGCATAAGGTCTTCATTGGTAAGATTAGATCATAAATCTGTCTCTTTTTAAATCAATTTAACAGTAGAACCCCAATCAAACCTTAAAACCCTATAGAATTTTTCCAAGGCAAACTCTCTTTAGTGATAGCATATGTAATGTTAAATCTCCCCCTTATCCAAAAACACAGAGGCATATGCAGAAGTAAACACAAATGTCCTGCACATCCTGTAAACCACTTAAACAACTGCATAGAAACAGCAGGACCTAACTGAACTAAACCCAGGTCTAGCCAGAAAATCAAGCCACCCTGGTGGATCCCTGGCATAAATAGACTATACAACAGAATGAAGAAATTCCTGTCTAGTAATAAGTGGGAGGGTGCATAACAGAGAAAACAAATCCCTCATTAGTCTCAACAGGCAAATTAAGGAACTAATTAAGTCTTTAAAAGCTAAATATGAGATTAAAATAGCCTCACAAGCAAAGGACAACCACAAAGCATTTTTTAGTTATATCCAAAATCTTAAAGGAAACACTCAACAATGTGCTGAGATGGCTGTATGTGGCACTACCTACACCTAGCCAGAAGAAATAGAAAACTTGCTTGCCAATAAATTCAGCTCAGATTTTACCACCTCATCACCTCTGGTCAATGCCTGTGAAATACACCCTACTATTCCTATGCCTGTTATCACAAAAGAACAGGTTGTCACTGCACTCTCTAAAGTTGAAACATGGCACTAGTGGGATGGAATCCCAAGCTGCCTTTTAAATAGTTTGAAACAAGACCCAGCATACCCATTAGGATCTATATATAACCACAGTCTCCAGACAAGCTTTGTCCCAGTAGAGTGGAGGACAGGAGCAGTCATCCATCTGCACAAGAGGTGATCATCAGCTGACCCAGGAAACTACTGAACCATAAGTCTGAATAGCCTCATATGCAAGGCTCTAGAATGGGCAATCATGGACCTGACATAGGAAATCTTCAGACTCTAGACCCAACCCAGTTTAGCTTTGTCAAGGCTAGGTCCTGCTTGCTCAGTCTGGAGAACTTCTTTTAAAAGATCATTAAAGCCATGGATGAGGTAAAACAGTGCATACTACCTACATTGACCTGATCATGTCATTTGACACAACAACCCACTCGGGTATTATAGATAAACTCACAAAATTGAGCTTAAACCTCTACTTCACCAGATGGAGAGCCAAATAACTCACAGAAAGGACATATGTTGTTAGAGTGGGGGAACCACATCCAGCAAGAGGCCAGTCACCACTGGAGTGCCACAGGGCTCAGTGTTTGGGCCCCCTTCTGTTTGACATATACCTTTCAGATGTCAAGACAATTGTAGATGGCCTTTGGCTTACCATGTTTGCTGATGACTCCAAGTTGTGACAAACATTGACTCCCCAGATGCCGTTGATGTCTTACAGAAAGGTCTGACTCGGAGTAATGATTGGTGTCAGAGCCACAGTCTCAAACTAAATGTCAAGAAGTTCATAATAATATCCTTTGGGAAATCAATTACACCTACAAATTACAGCGTCGATAGCACTCCTCTAAGAGTGGACCCAGTGGTGAGAGATGCGGGTACACAGATAGTAATCTGAACTTTGACCATGATCAGGTTATAAGTAAGGGCATGGCATTCAGGATGTCATAGTACCCTGTACTTGGCCCTCATCAGAGCAATATTTGAGTACAATGCACCCTTTGCCACATACCTTGCCAGGTACCTGCTACAAGTGGAGCATCCCCAGAGGTTTCTCACCAAAAAATACAAGGTATAACCAACATGTCATATGTGGACCCATTAAAAGCCCTATCACTGTATTCATTTTCCTGCTAATTTCTGAGGGTCAATCTGTGCCTGACCCACAAGGCAGTCTCTGAGCCAACCCTGAAGGAAATGTTGCTTCTTTGCAAAACTAATCACATGAAAGTTACCTATTCAAAAGATCTAAACCTGATCTCTAACAAGAATAGATCATGCTAGAGACACTAACATGTGTCACAGAGATTGCCTCTCTTGTGGAATAGAATTCCTGTTTGTGTGAAGCAGAGCCCTTCTCTTACCATCTTCAAGCACAGTCTGGACCAATAAATGTGAAATTCCAGATTCAGTCATGGAATGATACCCTTGTCCCTTATGGACCAAGGCAGTCTGTAAAAATAGTCAAAACCCTGCTTTCTGACCCTTGTTATTTTACCCCTAGAGATAGAAAATTGGGTAAAATCTGGATAAAGCTGGCTCGACTTGTACGTGCTCTTGAGTCATTGGCCTAGAAATCTTCTATGAACCTATAAACCTATACTAGTTAGTGATAACAGTGTTTCTTGACTTTCTGCCTTTTTTTTACTTTGTGGTAAAGTTTTCTAACTTTCTGTTTCTGCTTGCACTGAGGCAATTGTTTATTTGGCAGTAGGTGCTAGCAGCGTTTCCTTTGTTTGTTTTATTTTGTTTTAGTTTTGACTTCCAGGAGGGTTGTTGATGTTATTGAGGCTGCTTAAAATCTCTTACCTGGGAAGAGCAGGTGCTCATGTCTTTGTGACACATGATTATGTGATTGAGTGAGGAGTGAGGACGGGGGTAAGTAAGTCTTAAGCTTTAAACTTATTACACTTAATTTTAAAAGGAATTTAAGTATATACTTTATTTACTAAACATTCAGCGAAACATTGATTCACTAAATTCGTATGTTTTGGAAGACCTTATAAAATCAAATTATATCAAAGAATGCGTGCATTGTAAAGTGTATTACAAGCAAGGTGAAGATAATACTTGTTCAAATTGTGCTAAACGTTTGGAACATTTGAAGGTCATTGATAGCACTCTTTTAGTGATAATAATAAAGATCTTTGCTTGTCTCATTTTAGAAAAGCATTTACTACAATTTCTGAATAGTTAATTGATTGGAAATTGGCTTATTAGTGTTTAGATTTCCTTAAACAGATTGTTAATCAGAAATTACGTCTGGATAATAACGTGAGTGGGAGCTTAGGTAAGATAGATTCGTCAACAAAGAAAAAAGCTAAGAGAAAGAAAAGGAAGAAGTGGGATACAGCATTCTCCTTCTTCATCTTCTTTCGGCTTTTCCCAGTTAGAGGTCGCCACAGCAGATCATCTGTCTGGCAGTGGAGTTTTACGGTGTTGAGTTGCCAGCCCGAAGCCCAACCTTCCACAGAAGGCACATACATGCACACACTCACACCTAGGGCCAATTTAGAGTGTCCAATCCACCTACTGCATGTCTTTGGGATGTGGGAGGAAACTGGAGCACCTGGAGGGGACCCACATGACCACAAAGAGGACATGCAGACTCCACACAGAAGGCACCCCAGCTGAGAATCGAGTCAGAGAACCTCTTGCTGTGAGGTGGCAACACTAACCGCTGCACCACCGTGGCTGCCCTAAGTGGGATACAGCACTGAATTACAAAAAAAAAAATAGTAAAAATATTGGATGTGATGAGGCAGAGAAGCAGATGTTATTTCTGAACTCCAGCTGGTTTTAAGTGCTACTGATGGAGTAAATGGTACAAAATACAGTGAAAATAATTCTGTATTTAACCTCAGTTCAGATGAATTACATGCCTGTTTTGACAGTGTCGATTCAAGTTCATTTATATAAGAGCGTAGGTCCATGTCTATACCTGAAAGTCATTATATCTAAGAATGGAAGGGAAGTTAATGATACTAAGGCTTTAAGTGAGGTTAGGAGTAATTGCATTGTGAATTTGTATTCTGCAACTATAGAGAATTCTCCTTCTGTTTTATTGGCACATGAATCAGATGCATGTAATAAGAATATTACTACCAGGCGACATATTAAAAGGATAAGTCAGACAAAGCCTCAAGATAGATTAGATTAAGTTTATGTTAAAAAATTTGAAAAGATAACATCTCAAGGGGTAACTGAATCACATGATGTGTTAACTGTGGGTGAGTCAATACTGAAACCTTCTATTAAAGAACTATCAAAATGACTAAGTCCTATCCTACTGTATCTGCTCTGTCGGGGTTGAAATTAGTGGACACTCTTAGGCTTTTGAAAAGACTGAGGGCCAGATTCAGGAAGCCTCCGTGTAAGAGTTATAACTCTTACACGGAGGCTGCAGTTAAACGGTGTGATGTCAGCATGTCATGCATATGCATGAGGTGCATGAGGCATGCTGAATCACACTAGTAACTCTTACACGGTCCGTGTAAGAGAGTAGGGGGCGTGTCTGTAGACTAAGCCCTGCAAGCGGACACACCCCCGGAAGACTAGAATGGCTGAAAGTAAACAGCCACGAGAGAGGCCATGGAAATGTGAATAAACACACTACACAACACATGCCCCAACAGACCATCAGTGTATAAAGTGAAGAGATGTTATAAAATTAAATTAAAACCTTTTTTTTTTTTTTAAACCCCGTAAATGTTTGCTACTGTGTGCGCTCGTGTGCGCGGGTGTGCTACTAGCGCAATTGCAGTTAGCAGTCAGTGGAAAAGGATATAAGAACTAAATTTGCAAAGTAAGCCAAGAAGTAATAGCTTAGCGGTAGAGTTGCTGGCCTAAGAGTGGGCAGGCAGGGTTCGACCCACAACAACCTTTTTTTTTTTTTTGTAAATAAGCACTAAAAAGCCCCCTGACAGTATTGTACAAATGTAAAAGTATTCTCTTTTGTAAAATGCAATGAAATGGAGCATATATTTTGAAGTAACACAAGAATAAAAATAGTCAGAAATGTACTCATAGCTAAGCTGCTGTGAGACAGACTGCCCGTAGCTGAGTAGTGTTTAAAAAGCTGCAAACTGCATGCCCGTTGCTAAGCACCGGTTTAACAGGCTGAAACTGTTTGCAACTAGCTGTGCTAAGCTGAACATGTGTGTCACTAGCCAATTAAGGTTTACCCTAGCGCACACCATTTGCGCGGCGCTCCCACAAGCTGCCAGTGCGCATGCGTTACCTCCGCGCAAACAAGCGCAGACCTGCTTTTAAGTGCTTAAAAGTGCTTTTGGCATGTTTGATTGACAGGTCTCAACTCATATCTGTCAGGAAAATCAAAAATCAGTTGTCATATTCGAACCCAGGATACCATGCACTAGAGTCAAGGTACTAAACCACTAAGCCATGACAGCAATACCTAAAAATGCAGAAATAGCATATATATGGGATAAAATCCAGAATGGAGCATGATAAAGCATTTTCAGTGAAGTAGATACAATTCCAAAACAGCCAATCAGAGAAATGTGCGGGAAAAGTGGCATATATAAGCCCCATAGGCGGGAATACACAGCAGAAACGATTGTAGAACAGACCTGCAGTCAGAATGAGTGGAGTAGGTGAGGGACGTTGCTTTCGAGCACAGCGTTGGGGCGTTGAGGAGTCCAGATACATGGTCTGGCTCCTTGTCCATCATCACGAGGCCCAACTCATGCAGGGCCAGGTCTCATGGGGAGTGTATAGGGCAGAGGCATGGGACCAGTTGGCTCGTGATCTGACCAGTGCTACTGGCATTCCACGCACTGGTGAGCAGGTCCGTCACCACCATGCGGACCTGAAGTGACGCAAGGAAGACCAGTTGACCGAATGGATCCAGGAGGCCCGGGATATGCCCAACGCCCCACTACTGAGTAAGTTACATTTTGCTTATGTATGTAAGGATTTCAACTGGCTGATACCATGGAGATGTGTAGTCCAGTATTACTTCTTTCGTATTACAGCTGCAGGTGTCCGCTCTGCAAACCGCGAGATGTATGGCCGTAGGCTGGTGCGGCTGCACCACCATGCAGGTTAGTAACCCCACCCATTACTTGTAAATAAATATTGTACTGTAGCATGTATCAGAACACTGCAGTGTATTGATTAAAAGTAATATAATGTGCAAGCAGGAATTGTAAGTCTGCAGGTATGGCTGCAACAAGTTCATCAGTATGCAAGTGTAACTGGAAATATAATTGATAGAATTAAACAGTGCTGTAATACAGATGTCCCACCATGAATTAAATATAGTGTAACCTGCAGTAGTCCCAAGAGTACAGCTTTAGAATCTGAGGTAGTCATATGTGAGATATATCCCTGTTGAAATGCTGAATCATGACAGAAGTGAGGCTGTTGGAAAGTGTTTGAATCACTACCAGTCTAACATGTGAACAAAGCCTAGAAGTACCAACCTGAACTGTGAAGTTGCAGGATGTGTGAGAGTGACAGAAAGGGTCATGTATGAATAAATAAAGTAGTAATAACCCCTGAATATAGTAGCCCCAGTGTGTTTCTACAGAACTAAATGCATGTGGGAAGTACATCTTAATATCCCAAACTGATTTCAGTGTGTCAGAATCTGGAATGTGTAGGCCAAAGTCTGTATGGTGATCACAGTATACAATTTGCAGATAGAATGAATGATTATCTGACAGACTTAACAGCCATAGTTGTCCCCTGTCCTGTCATCAAAGTGTAGCAGGATGATGTATCTGATCAGATTCAAAATAAGTAGGATAGTGATGTATTTGTAACAGGTGTAGCATGACAGTCAAATAAAGATTATTTGAAACATCAGCCTCAACTTAATTGTGTACCTATTACAAATGTAAATCAATGTGTAACATATGAATGTGTCATCACTGTCTATCTCCACCCAACCCTATAATTCCATATAACAACACCTCCTAAATAATGGTATGTGAACATTTCATTAATCATGGACATTTGTCCGTTTCAAAAATATATGCATGCCTGTTTGTGCATGTGCCCTGTTCATACCTGCAAATTTGATGTCCTGTTGACATTAATCAACCCTGCATGTTGTTTGACTGTGTATTTCTGTTAAAAAAATGCATGTGGTATTGATATGCCCCTTGTTCAATGGTGTTAATATCTGGGTGTTTGTTTGATGGGAATACCAATGCATGCTGTTACAACTAATCTGAATGGAATAAAATGCCACTAACCCAAACTAACATAACTACTCACAAACCTAGAACGCTTGGGTAGGCAGGTCCCAGCGGACCCACCTCTCCCACCTCAGCTGGCGACTGCACCTGGCACTAGTGCCCAGGCCGGACCCCCCTCCGGTGGCCCTGTGCCACCTTCGGGTGGAAGCGCTGCAGGGGATGGGGCCCGTCCCCCCTCTGCAAGTGTGGCCGGAGGGGTTCGTCCACTCACCCTCCAAGGTGTCCGGTCTGTGGTGCGAAGGGAGATCCAAGACTCTGTTCTTGGGCCCCTATGCCAGCTCGAGGCTCGTGTGGCACAGCTAACGGCCCCAGCCGTTGCCCTGCCTACACAACCCCCAGCACAGCCGCGTCCTGGGCTGTGAAGGAACAGTGACAACTGCCTATGGGTGGGGATATCAGTTCCACTGTTGCCATCTGTGGGCTCATGCATCTCGGATATCCCAACCTCCGTCCCCGTCAATTGTGTAACCCCCCCACGTGTGTCATACACCGCCCCTGTATGCGTCTTGTCTGTCTTGTCTGTTAACCTACCCAACCTACCTCCCCAGCTATACCGACTTCCTTCACCTGACATACCACTCTCACCTGAAAAAAAAAAAAAGGGCACTCTGTACCCACAAAAAAATTATGCCCCATACATAGCTGTCCATGTCGCACACATGTCTGCTTGACATTGAAACAGTTAATTACAATTGGCTCTACAACAAATATTAATGTTGTCCTGACACCTCTCTCAGGGGTGAAAGGTTTCCAATGTCTCACCAAAATACATGGAAATGCACAGCTGTTGCTGCCAAAGACATGGGCATCTATGGGCCTTACCTACATCCCTCCTGCAAATCCCACGCTTGTTTCCCTACTGTCTTACCCTCCTTGTGACCCCTTTTTCACCACTTTCCTGTCACCCCTTTTTCTTTTCTTTCAAAGAAATTAGCGCGGGTGTGTGCTTGTGTTAGCGGAGCTCATCGCCAGTGAAACGAGCGCAGACCTGGTTTAAAGTGCTTAAAAGTGCCTTTATGGCACTTTGATTGACAGGTCCTGTACTCAGTTTGAAAGTTTGCAAAGAAAAATAAATTCCCACTGTCAGTCTCGAACCCAGGAAGTTGGTAACATTAGTCTGTATGACCTACCCCTAAGCCAAGCTTGCCTTACAAGAACACAGTGCTAAAATAAATATAACATGTAATAGTAAAACTCAGTATAAAAGCAATATAGGAGATGTACTATCTGAAGCATGTCAGGCAGAGTTTTAATGGCCAAATTACTGGATTCCCATACTAGGTCAGTGTTAACAGAAACAGCCCTGCTACTTGTTAGCTTGTACATAATAAAGTAAGGTAATGTACATATATGAAGGTACGTATATCTACACATACAGATATATAAATATATATAAATACATATGAAATATAGTTGTAGGTGTCAGTATCCATACACACTCACTACAGGAAACAGTGAACATAAATGCAGCAACCAGAATCTGCAACACAGCCTGGCTCCTGTGAGACCTACTAACCCCTTTAACTGCTTAAAGGTGCCTCCAGCACTTTGATTGATAGGCCCTATACTCAAGTCAAAAGCAGAATATAAGCATACTAGTAGGCCCTACCACAAGACCATTGTAACACTAGTCTGTATGACCTACCACTAAGCCATGACTCTCATACAGGAATATAGTGCTAAATAAGTGGAACATGTAATAGTAGGAATGAAGATAAAAACAATATAGTATGTCTACTACCCAAAGCATGTCAGGCAGACTTTTATAGTCCCAATTACTGGATTCCCATACTAGTGTAGTGTTAACAGAAACAGCCCTGCTAATTGTTAGCTTGTACCCAATAATGTCAGCTAATGTACACATATGAAAGTATGTATATGTACACAGATATATATATATATTTATATAGCAATACATATGACATATAGTTGTAGGTGTCAGTATGCAGACACACTCACTACAGGGAACAGGCAAGAGAAATGCAGCAACCTGAATCTACAACACAGCATGAAGCATGGGAGATGTACTAACCTTCCCACTCACAGAACACTGTCAACAGCATACCAGCATGGTCCACGCCCTACAATCTGAAAGGGCAACGCCTATCTCACATACCCTTCTATAGCAGTGTCCTGAAATCACAGTGAGACATGCAATCAGTGCACACCTGGCTGCATGCAAGTAGCAAATGCTGCCTTACAATTGGTGCAGAGGCCATCACATGGACCTATGCAGATACCTACAAAAGCATTGAGTACCCACACTACACTCATGCAATACATTCATTGCACAAAACCTACAGAGAAAGAGAGAGAGAGACAGAGAGAGAAACAAACAAATATAACGACAGCCAGCAGCAAAAGCAGCAGCAAGCAGCAAGCAGCAAACAGCAAGCAGCAAGGAGCAAGCAGCAACAAGCACCACTGGCACAGCAACAGCTGCCACAAACACAGGTAATGCAAAGTAGCAGGTTAATCCTGTGTATACTGTGACACCTCCAAATGTATCATAGTTCACTATCTATAGGTATGTCCATGAGATAGGTTGTGTGTACATAGTCCTGAAATATAAACATATGTAATATTGCTGTACATGTTGCCCATACTTAACACTTCCATAGCTTAGAACACAATACCAGTTGTGCATATGATGCAGTAGTTCCCAGGGTCAGTAGAGGTTCCTCCTCATTGGTGTGGGACCACTGTGTATGTATGGCTCTGTTCAGGTACATATCCTGTAGTATGGCCAGGGATTAATATCAGTCTGTCATGTGGTGCTATGTCCTCCAGGGGTGAATGTAGCACACATCCAGGGATACCATTTCGTAACAGTGATGCTATGTGTTCTGCAATGATGAGGGTGGCTCTCACCTGGACATGTGAGAGGATAGGGAGGTGACAGTCATCTGGGATAACTAATACCACATGTGTAGGAGAATGGGGGGGGGGGTACCTGCACCTAAACTGTCTGCAACAATGTTGCCAATATCTGTGCATTTGGTGAATGTGAAGCATCTTAACACTGCTGACCACAGATGCCTTGCTGTCATGTGAATCTGCCCTGTGCTGCAGTAGCCTCCTACTATTGTTATACAATATGCCTGTATCTGTACTCCACTGGACAGGATTAATAAGTGGTGTGCAGCTGTTCTGGGTTAGATATGTGTGTGCACAGTACATGCAGTATGTGGGATGTCTGTGGTAAGCATATGCAAAGGTGCTGGCGGTGTGTGTTGTGGCTTCCACTGGCCCAATGGGCTGCATGGATAGCATCACTGTCATAAGTACTGAATAACTGTGTAATTAAATGCATACATAGCAAGGTAGTGTACTGTGCTTGTGGTGTTGTTCGGATATGTAAATCCAGGCTGAGTAATGTGTGCACATCACAGGGTTGGGTTGGATGGCAACACACATCCAGTATGTAGGGATGAACACCCAGAATGTGTCAGACGCATCGCCTGTGCAGAAGTATCCGGCCATTACCTGTGCATCCCCCACAACACACACACATGCAACATATGGCAGAAGTACTATAGCAGTACACACATGTTCATAGGTTCATACTAGGCTATTTTCCCTAGGGCATTGGTAAGCCTAGTAGAATGTGTTTGTCTTTCACCACCCAATTACAAGTTATGCTGCTATGCCCTTGTCCGATGTTAGTATACTGTGCCTCTGTCTAACAGTGACATAGAAGTGATACCTGGGGTACAACTATGATCTACATCCAGTCATCCAGATTCCTATGGAAGAGAGTCAAGGAGGGACTCTGCCTAACCTGTAGTGTGAGCTCATTACAGAGTGAAGGAAGCCTCTCGGTTAGGAATATGCCCCTCCAGCATGTCCATGTATGTCAGTGCTGAGGTCCAGCTCTCCTGAGCATGTGGCTGTATGGGACTCTGATTGCCTGAGGTGCAGCATGTTCATTACTGCTGGGTAGGACATGGCTGTATATGGCACGCACAGATTGCCTCTGAACAGGCAGTAAGCCACTGAGTCCAGCTGGATTTACTTTACCTGGGCAGCATATGACATCTGTGTGAGCCATTGCATCCCCTTGATGAGGTACTGTTGTCCTGTACCAGTTGCTGTGGGTGTCTGGTTAGGTACATCCCAAACGGTGCATTGTACGCAATTATAGGCTTGATGATGGATGAGTAGAGAAGCACAATGACCTCCCCTGCCATACATGTGATCCCTCATGATTAGCTAGGCTATATAACATGTCTTTCAATCCACATTGGCCATGTGGTTGACAAATGACAGACCGCTACCATGTTTCTTCCCCAGGTCCCCAACTACGTCTTCTGTACTCAATGGCCTAACACCTATGTTGTACTGTGCCACCAATGTGGAGGCGTGGGAATCTGCATTGAATACTGATACTCCCCCTCCTTTGTTCAAGTGTTGGGGCTGACAAGAATGGTAACAGCTATAACCTAGTAGTACTGGTGTGCTCCTGTGAAACCTGAAACAGGTTCATGTTACTGCACAGATATCGATGTCCAGAATGTTAAGTAGGGTTTTGAGTGCGTGCATCCTTAGGTCTAGACTTCTGGTGTTGAGTAGCATCACTCTTACTTCCTCATCCTTTGTGATACAAATGGATGTGGGTTTGCCTTATGAGCCTCGCCTAATACAGGCACTATGGGTGTAGCAAGAGGCTCCGCCAAATTCCAATAGGACTGGGGTGACAGGTGCAAGCTGTCCCTAGCAAAGCATACCACCCCAAGATGGCAGGCATTGGCACACCTGTGAATGACACCAGTATGTCAGTCAATTGTTGGAAGGGATCATCGTGCCTTGATATTGTGGCATGGTTCTAGGTGAGGGTAGGATGCTACTCAAGGTCAGGGTCAAACTGTCTTGGGCTACGTGCTCAGAGAGCTCTGTACTGTCTCATGTCATGTAGTCCAGGGAGGAATGTGTCAGGCCATTCACACCAGCATGGACATTGACTGAGTCATACCTGCACTTGCCTTGGGGTTACCTGAGTGTTTGTGTTATGTGGCAGGTCATACTGGCCGACAGACTGCACACCGTGACCCTCACCTCGTTAAGCCTGGTGAACGTGATGTTAGTGTGCCTGATGATAGAGGCACCTAGTACAGGTGTATGAGGTGTGTTGTTTACTGTTAATGGCTGTGAGTGTTCAGCACATTGGCTTTGTGTGATATGTGTTACACATGTTCGTTTCCGTGGTAGTGGTTGCATGAATGTATGCTTAGGAGGTCTCTGCTGCATAGGCATAGCTGTGGTCCGAGCCTACAAGTATGTTCATGTGTGATCATGTGTTAGGTCCGCTGTTGTGGTAGGTCTATGTGAGACTGGAAGTGTAGTGTGTGGTCTCCTTGGCCACCTGACTGGTTATGGCGGTATTGGGTAGACAGAGCCTAGCCTCTAGTGTGGTATATGGTTGCATCACTCACATGAGTTTGAATTTGTTGTTAGGAGGAGGGGGTTGTCTGTGTACATGCATCTGTTCCAACATTGTCTCTGGAGTACCACACTCACCAGCTGGACTGGGGAGGGAACTGGCAACTGACCTCTGGACATGCTAGAATACTATTCTGAATTCTGTAATAATTAATGATTGAAAACAAGGTCCAGTGGGGAGTGAGGGTGTACTGCCATTACCTACAACTGCTGACTGATATAAAAGCGTCAGTGAGCAAGTGCCAGGTAACCTAGGTGCAATGTGTCACAATTAAGTAAATGCAACAATGAGAAGCAGTCACTTGCTGTCATGTGTAACATGGAAATACGTACAGTAAGCAATGCAGATATCAGTAGTGAGTCACAGACGTGTTGACAAGCTGTGTACTATGTGGAAGTAGCATACCAGTGAAATAACAAGCTAACAAATAACAAGCATATAAACAAAGGTAGATCCAGGAGGCCTGGATGTAGTGGTTGCTACAGCAAACAAGGTGTAGCAATGTCAGTAAGATACAGCTCAGATATGCAGGCACTATAAACCTGAAACCAGATGTTCCCAGCTATGAATGGCAGAGTACAGCCTATTGTCACACACGAGTGCAGACCACAAACCTTGTTAATGTTAAATAACTGGCCTGAAGGCCAACTGCCCATACCAGAACTAATACACTTGTAGACTGGGCCCTCAATCAGCAGTTCCCAACTTCAATGGATGAAAGATATGTGTCCTGCCACCACAGTGCTTGCCACCAACCTCCCTAATGTAAAACAACTGGTCTGAAGGCCAAGTGCTTAGTACAAATGACATAGAATGATAGCTACACTGTAATCAAGTTTTAACCAAGCAGTAATAAGTAGAAGTTAATACTCCCTGTATAGAATGTGTACCATGTATTGTTGAGATACTATGCTGATAACCTGTTTGTGTACCTTTCCAGCTTGACATGGCTCCTAAAAGGAACCCATCATATTCTGCTGCAGAGGATGACGTGATTCACCAGAGCCTGGTGTGTGACTATGCCATCCTGTTCTCACGCACCACCCAGAATCAGCAGGAGAGGTCTGCACTGTGGCAAAACCTCGTTAGCAGGATAAATGATGTTGGCATGCATGATAGGACATATGAGCAGGTGAGACATCACTGCAGTGATTTGATAAGAAATGTCCGCCAGTGTGCTGCAGATATCCACAGGCAACAGGTTGCCACAGGTGGGGGGGTGGCCACACATCCCGCCCTCACCAGACAGGAGGGGCTACTGCTAAGTGTTGTGGGTCCAGTCCCAGAACAACAACAGCAACACTCATGCATCATGATGGAGGTTGGATCCACACAGCAGCAAGACACCGAGCGTGCAGGTAAGATGCCATATTCATTTATTGTTATTACTTTTACATTTGTTGACCCAGATAGTCTAGCTGGATATATGTCCATTTTCAGTAGAGGCCTGTGGAGAAAAGCTCCACACATAACGTAATAAAGGCAGACAGACAAGTTGTTAATACAGACAGCCAACATGATAGAATTGTACACCAGACTGTCAACTAAATCAACATACATGTAAGGAACTCAAACAGTTTAGAGTCATACACAATGTACCGTTGGTTTAAAAGCAATCCTACCTAAAGCATAACGGTTATGCAATAAGGCAAAAGCCAGATACATAATAGTTAGGGCTCAGAAGGGTAGAGAAGTAGAAGGAGTATGAAAGATACAATGATATGGAAGAGGCAGGAGTCAAGAAGGGAAGTGAGGAAAAGAAGGAAGACAGTCAAGAGGATGTGGGAGGGATGGGAGAAGTAGGTCAGAGCATAGAAGGACATCAAGGTGAAAGAAACAGGGTAGAAGCTAGTTTCTATGCACAATGAGGGGTTAAAGGTAAAGAGAGGGTAGGAAGAGGGATGTTAGCCTGTACTCCAAGTAGAACAAAGCCAGTGGTTTCGGAAGTACAGTTTGAGGTGTCGTTTGAAGAGAGGTAAGGGTGAGATTAGAGTTAACCCCTGGTATGTACATATGACTATTCTGTACACTGTTACTCCATGCACGCATAAGGTGTGCATGTGGTATGTATCTGTCATCATGATATATATACAGACATTATGTGCAGCTGATGTGTATAAGGGAACTAGTGTACTACTGTACTGTATCATGTGCAAAACAAATGGCACACATCTGCCCACTGACATTACTCTCTTCACACTTCCAGGTCCCTCCCATCTAGCAACGAGGCAGGCCATACATGCTGGTGAGTCTTTTTAACATTATCTGTAAAGCAATTTATAAAACTAGGAAGAGTAGTGTAACTCTGTAGTAGACTTGCTGGTGACTGTGTTCACAATAACCGTAATACAGTTGTAGTAGATTGAGTAGTGTAACACGGTACTGATGTGTGTGTTTACTGTGGGGTGTGTATGTGTGCAAGCGTGCCTGTGCCCAAGTGTGCATGTGTGTTAGTGTCCATGAGTGCATGTGTCCATTTCTGAATGTGTGCATTAGTATTGAAATGCATCTCTGTCAAATATGTATGGAGACTGTAATCTGTGCTCCATGTTTTCCTCCTGTAGGTTCTGGTGCTGCTCTGGTGACCTGCAGCAGGGAACCTGAATCTTGTGCCCCAGGTACTGATGATGATGAAATGTCTGTAATGGTGCAGGAAGGTGTGTCTGGGTCCACCATTGGTCAGCCAATTGACAGTACACAGCTTTCAACCCCGTCAATGTGCACAGTCATCCTGCCGTTACATCCTTCGTCACCATTGTCCCTAGGTGATGGACAGTCTGCAGTGGGCATAGATCAGGGTAATGTGGTACCTGTGGTACATGCATCCCCACAAGGCAGCCATGAGCAGGGGCCTCCAATGGTACCATGCAGACAGTCGCCCATGGGTTCTCGTGGGGGCATCCGTGGCCGTACTGCTTCTGGCCGACGTGCCCAAGGAGGTATGTCAACCTCCACTATGTTTCGAACTGTCATGCAGGCACAGGCACGTATGGAAAGGTACACCAGACAGGGTCTGAGGGAGCTGAGAGCATGTCGCACAGCCATGACAGATGGCATGCGTGACATTGCGAATGCTATCCGTAACTTCACAGATGTCGTTGACAGACGTTGTGGGGGCATAGAACAGCTGCTCCACAACCAGATGTCCATGGGCCAGGGCGATGGTGTGCATTTGCGACGTCGACATGGCCGTATGCCAGCAACAGCACCAGCTGGCAGTGGCCGCGGATGACAACAGGCCCACTCGCGCACCTCAAGTGCCAGCACCTGGGTCTGTGCTGTCATCAAGACGCCCCAGGAGACCACGTGCACGTGGCTCTGGACAGTTCCAACAGGGAACTGTGTCCAGTCAACACACCCCTGCTTCCGATGACAGTACCAAGTCTGGGTTAGTACCGGATATGGCCCGTAGCACCCCTGCCAGGCACAGGTACCGTGTCCGTGCCCACAGACACTGATCTGGATGACCTGACAGGTGCAGTCTGTGGCTGTCCACAAAACCCTGTACATGGCAGCCATTATGTGGGACTGTGTGTGTGCTTACACACATGCAGAAACCTAACACCTAGGGCAAACACATACACACACACACTGCACCAACACCAGTCCACCCTGTACTGCTGCCCCTCACAAACACACATACACACACATGTCAATTGGTGTTACCAGTGGCTGGCTTGGGCATACCTAACCCACACCCTGTGCATATGATGACACTGTGCCACCTCCTGCATACTACAATATCGGTGCAGGTAAAGGTAAACATGTTGCTGATGCACAGGGTGACTACATAGATGTGTATAAGTAGTAACATGTTGGTAACTGTTCACTGTTCCAGTATAATTGTGTGTATATCCCAGCAGTCCTGCTGCAGTAACTGTATGACTGTCCTCAATTGTTATATGCACCCATACTACTTACCAAAGTGTACCAGCTGCACACCATCACATGCTAACATTGACTATGGCAATGCACATCTTGTGCTGTTACGTAGATTCAGCTATATGTAACTGTTCTGTCACACATGCATTTATACACACCCTGCTACCCACACACATGCACACGCTCACCTGCCATTCCCATTATTTATCACCCTACATGAGTAGCTGTTGATACATGACAGGTACACATTTGAGAAGTGCACTATGTTGTTTACTACTGGCGTCCCCTTCTCTACCTGTACTCACAGGGTGCAGGCAACCTCATCGGTTGAAAGATGTAATGTGCATCAGGTACTGTAGTACCCTGATTGCCACATCAAACATGTTTCCCATATGGAAATGCACACACAGGCACATCCCACATCCACACACTTGCCACATTCAGGCTTCAGAGCACTATCTAGGTATAGATGGGTACATGTGTGTGTTACAGTAGCATATAACACTATACTGAGTACTGGCAGTTGTCTGTTGTCATGTTGTCTGTATAGAATAAAAGAATTGTTTGATTATCCTACTCCGTTTTGTGGACATTACTTGAAGAAGTGTTACCTTACATGTGTTATTGGTACCACCACCTTCTCTTTTGTAGTTTTGTTTGTATAGGGTGCTATCAACATCACTGTTTGTTAAGGGTAATGACCACCCTGCAGTGCATAGCCCCATGTGGCAAAAGCCACATCCCACCCCATCATTGTGCACACACACTAACCCCACCAACAGTAAAACACATAATTTCCATTTGCAAGATTCAAACCCATACCTAACTGTGTTATGACAGTAGAAACAGACACATTAGCAGAGTGTGCTATTTGCAGTAGTTGGAGAAATCCTTACTAACGCTGTACTTAGAGGGTGCTGACATCATCTGTGTGTAGGAGGAGGGATGTGCACCCTGTAGTGTGTTCTCCCAGTTGTCAAAAGGCAGTTAACCCTCCCAGCATAGTGCACACACATAAACCCCACTCATACTAACACACATACATTCCTTTTGCAGGATTCAAACCCCTACCTAACTACGTTATGACACTGGAAAAAGACACATTAGCAGAGCGCTATGCGAATTACTGGAGGACTTTACTACAGGTAATATAGTTATACAGTCCTGACATCATCAGTGTTTCAAAAGGGGAATCTGCATCCTGTACTGTACTGTCACAGTTGCTAATAGGGACATTTCCAACACACACATCGATGTGTTTGAGGTTTGCATATGTGGGGGATCCAGTACTCCAGTGTGATGAGTATATGGTTTGATTGCAACAATGAGGGATATACTCCCAGTGGTGCGCAGTTTGTACTCATGGTTGTGATGATCAGGTCTAGTATATCTGCCCCTCTTGTGGAAAGGTTGGTTACCTGTTCCATAGCCAAAGAATGTCTGATCTATGTGAACCCTAGAGCTTGGGTATTGTGGCTTGTGTAATGTTCACAGTCTATGTTTGGGTAGCTGACGTCACCCAGTATGATGGTGTTTGCAGAGTAATCTAAACTGTCCTGTGTCAGCATGAAGGCTGTGTGGGAGTCCTGAGTTTGAGAGGGTGCTGTAAGAGCTCCTCTGTGTCTCTTGCCATGTGGTCCAGGGAGGTACGTCTCAGGTTGTTTGCACCAGCATGGACAATGTCTGCCTCATAGGTGTACTTGCTGTGGAGTGACCTGTGTGCCTGTGTTATGTGGCACATGCTATCACCCGACAAGTAGCTAACTGTGACCCTCACCTTGCTCTGTCTGGAGGCTGCACGCCTGTCAACAGCTCATGTCAAGCAAGTTCACACCCCTCATAAATGATGTGGAAACCTTCAAAGGCCCAAGGCCTGTTGACAATATGGACCAGACTGCAGATACCTGTATAAAGGCATTCTATGGACACATTCAGGAATGCATGGATCATGAAGCCACATATGAAAGCATGACCCAATTCCCCAAAGGCAGATGTCCTGGGTGCCGGACACCAGCCATAAACACACTATACAATAGAAGGATGACGCCACTACATGATACAACAACCTCCCAAAATGTGAAGGCACCACTGATGAGTATTGGAAGACAACTACAGGCACCCATATGATTGTCTAAGGCCATCTTTGAGAGAGGGTTCCACAAGCCACTGAGGATAATCACAAGGCTGCCTGTAGTTATGTTAGTAACCTGGGTGGTACTACCCAGATATGCTCAGAGGTAATCCAAGATGTCACACCAAATACAAAACATGCAGACATTGCCATCATCCTAGTGGGCAGGTTCAATGCTGCCTTCTCCCCCCACCACACCAAAAGGGCAAATATGTCTTGCGGCACAGTGCTGCCCCCCCTGACATCACAGATGCTCAGGTAAGAGATGCCCTTCCCAAAGCAATAAACACTGCATCAATGGGACCAGACAGTATTCCAGGCTGTGTCCTACATGAACCACGAGAAGAGCTACACCCAGACATAACACCACTGTTCAATCCCAGCCTTAATACACGATATGTGGCCAGAGAGTGGCATACAGCAACAGTGGTCCCTCAACATTCAGGTGGTGCCTTCACGGATCCTGGACACTACTCGACCCATATGTCTGACTAGCTTTGTCTGCAAAGCTATGGCAAGGATCATCATGAACCTCACATATCTAGATATTGTGGACCTACAGACATGTCACCATACACAGTTTGGCTTTGTCAATGGCAAATCCTGCCTCTCCAACCAGTTTGATGTCTTTGAAACAGTCACCAAGGCCACTGTCAAGGGGAAGGAGGTCTACACAGCCTACCTGAACCTTGCATAAGCCTTGGCTACAATACCCCAGTTGTGCATTCTAGGGAAGCTCACCAGTGTACATATTAACCCCTATGTCACTATGGGTATTGCACAGTGGCTCAAGGGCAGAACACACATGGTAGAATTGCTGGAGCCATGTCAGCCTCCAACCTGGTACAAGTGGTGTCCCACAAGGCACAGCCCTGGGAGCTGTCATCTTCATTATATATTTATCATAGGTACAGGCCAACATGGAAGTACTGTGGCTCAGCAAGTCGCAGGTGACTGCAAACCGGACACCATAATCAACTCACCAGCTAACACACGCACCCTCCAAAAGGGACTCTTGCAAACACACGACTTGTGCCACAGCCATGGCCTCAACGTGAATGACAGAAAGCATATAGTCATCCCCTTTGTCAAACACAGAGTGACCACAATGTACCACATATGTGTTAATCCATTAAGTGCAGATGAAGGAATTATGGACCTTGGGGTACACAGGTTGATAGCATTCTACCATTTGACAACAACATGGACAAAGTGGTTAGGTAAGCATGTTATATGGGCCACATCATCATGGGATCCACATGTAGATCAGGGGTGGACATTGTGCCCCTTTACTCATCCCTCATCATGCCCATAATTGACTATGATGAACCTGTCGGCATGCACCTTACCAGACACCTGCAGCAACTGGAGATACCACATATGTACCTCGACAAGGGGATCAAAGGGCTCAAACAGATGCCACATACTGACTGGTTAAAGTAACAGCAGCTCTACTCAGTGACATACTGCCTCTTCATAGGCAATCTGTGCCTGACATAGAAGGCCAGGTCATACCCTCAGTTAATGGCCATGCTGCATCTCAGAATATCCAGATCCCACCAGGATACACGCTGGAAATACTTGAACCTCAGGAGTGATATACACAGGACATGCTGGAGGGGCACATTCACAACTCAGAGGCTCCCTTCATTCCTGAATATTATCCCAATAGAGGTTAGGCAGACTGACTCAGTGACTATCTTCAAGAGTGATATTAATGACAGGATGTGACATTGTAGGGTTACCCTGGGTATCACTTATGTGTCACTGTGAGACAGAGGCACAGTATACTAACCTTGGAAAAGGGCATAGTAAGACAGATTCACAATGCATGTTGAAAGGCACACACATTCTGGCTAGGTGGATACATGCCCTGGGCAGACATCCCTGTACGAACCTATGGACCTATGTATCTTTATCACCATTGTCCCTATGTGCTGTTAATCACCAATGTAATCTCAATACTATGGTAGCATGTGCAAAGGTCAGTTGTCAGTCACCTCTATGGTACAGTTGTGGAATATATGTGTCATGTAGTAATGTCACAGCTGCCACATGTACACAGTCAACCCTATCCCCTACCCATGGATGTACATCACATGTATGAGATGGAAACACATGGCCAAACTGTGGACTAAGCACTCTGAACCCAGTACTGGCATAACCTGTCTGGTGGCATGAAATACTACAGTGACAGCAATACCAATCTGATGTGGACCTACACGGACAGCAATACAAGCATGGAAACACAACAGGTCAGTTGTGAAGCCTAAGGATAGCATCCTGCATGACTGGCAGACATCTCTGCAGCTGGCACACAGGCATACATTAGGCCTGCACACAGCACGATAACACATAGCACACAATTCCTGTGTGTCAATCAAGCACACTCTGTACAGCTATACAACACTACTGCCGCAGTTGTGTTAGGTACTTTATTGTCCAGTACAGTGAGACAATGCTCACCAGGCTGGAAAAGGTGTAGGTCACAGTGATATGCTCATGGGGCACTATGGTTCACCACATAACACAAACATACAAGTCAGTCAGATGCATCGACACATATGACTCAGTCATTGTCCATGCCACCACAGCTGATGTGGGATGTCCCTCACTGAGATACATGATAGGGAACATGGAAGGGATCACTGAGCAAGTGACACTGGCTGGTAGACCCCTGACCTTGGTTGGCATCAGACCCTCACCAGGGATTCTGACAAATTACTGAATGCTAATGACTTAGTGTAGCTACAACACCCTAGCTGAATGGTTTGTAGCATGCAGTCACTGCATTGCTATGGAATACTGTCTTACCACTCCCACAACAGGTGAAAACATGCAGCTCCTGTACATCAACAACATGTAGACTATATGCCCCAGACCAGGTGTGCATCCCTCACTACTAGGCTGATAGCATCTACATCTCACACTGTATATACACATCCCACATGCTGCACCTGCACAGAAGACCACGGTCATAATGTTACTCTGTGCAAATACCATGTATTCACATGTGGCAGGCATCACACATGGTAACTATCGAAGGTCACAGGTACATATGTGTATTTGGTACACACATACATCATGTGTGCATTGCCATAACTGGTTTAATCAATGTCATGCATTATTGTGAGTGACAACCCACACACATGGGCATTCTGTGTGTGCAAAACACACGTGGCATGTCTGTAATCAAAAGCCATACATAATTGTGATATCGTTTAGAAAGGGGTATGTGCATCCTGTGGTGTGTTTTCCCAGTTGCCAAAAGGGATGTTTCTTTCATACACACTTACTTACCCCCCTTCACACACACTTGCCACCTGCTGGATTCAAACCCCTACCTAATTAGGTTAGGGCACTACAGATGGACGCATTAGCGCAGCGCACTATTCGCATTACTGGGAGGTTGCCTTTCCCCTGATATACTTATAGGGTGCTGACATCATCAGAGTTTAGAAAGTGGAATGATCATCCTGTGGTGTGTTTTCCCAGTTGCCAAAAGGGATGTTTCTTTCATACATACTTACACACACACTTAGCCCCATTCACACACTTGCCACCTGCTGGATTCAAATCCCTACCTAACTATGTTATGACACTAGAGACGGACGCATTAGCACAGCGCGCTATTTGCATTACTGGGGGATTTCCTTTCCCCTGATATACTTATAGGGTGCTGACATCATCAGAGTTTAGAAAGTGGACTGATCATCCTGTGGTGTGTTTTCCCAGTTGCCAAAAGGGATGTTTCTTTCATACACACTTACCCTCCTTCACACACACTTGCCACTTGCTGGATTCAAACCCCTATCTAACTAGGTTATGACACTAGAGACAGACTCATTAGCGCAGCGCGCTATTCGCATTACTGGGAGGTTTCCTTTCCCCTGATATACTTATAGGGTGCTGACATCATCAGAGTTTAGAAAGTGGAATGATCATCCTGTGGTGTGTTTTCCCAGTTGCCAAAAGGGATGTTTTTTTCATACACACTTACCCCCCTTCACACACACTTGCCACCTGCTGGATTCAAACCCCTATCTAACTAGGTTATGACACTAGAGACGGACGCATTAGCGCAACATGCTATTTGCATTGCTAGGGGATTTATTTTCCCCTGATATACTTATAGGGTGCTGACATCATCAGAGTTTAGAAAGTGGAATGATCATCCTGTGGTGTGTTTTCCCAGTTGCCAAAAGGGATGTTTTTTTCATACACACTTACCCCCCTTCACACACACTTGCCACCTGCTCGATTCAAACCCCTACCTAACTAGGTTACGACACTAGAGACAGATGCATTAGCAGAGCGCGCTATTCAGATTACTGAGAGATTCCTTTTCTCCGATATACTTATAGGGTGCTTACATGATCAGTGTCTAGAAAGGGGAATGAGCATCCTCTGGTGTGTTTTGACAGTTGCTAGGAGTAACATTTGGACCAAGTGTGTGAGCATGCCCAGTTCAGCCTTCCCATGGCATGTTGTGTGAAAGATGTCTCATTTATCTAAGTGTGTGAGCATGCCCAGTGTGGGCTTTACATATGTTGAACTCTGCAGCCCATCACATTTGTGGATGAGTGTGACCTTCAACAAATATCTCCAGTTTATGGTTGTGTGTTCTGTGCCATGTTGTGTAGTTACTGTCCGAATGCTTTTTGTGTGAACAAAACAGGGAGTATACTGTGCCTGCAGGTTTTGCATGGGATACTTTGCACACAATTGTCAACATCCGTTCATACTGACCTAACACTGTAGCACTGTATAGTGTAGTGTTTCAGTACTTTCACTGTGGTGGTCAGTATCCTGGGCTTTAGTCCTATCACCGCTTTACATTTCCATAGTGTGCACAACAGCCTGGTTAGGGTCCAGTTGTGCACATCTGCACAAAGGCAGTGTCTCTACAGACCCTGGGAATTACTGCCCCATAAGCTTAACAAGTGTAGTCTGCAACTCTATGGAGAGGATCATAATTGAGCTCATAAACAAAGATATAGGGGACATGCAGACATTGTACCCATCCCATTTTGGCTTGGTCAGGGGCAGATCATGCCTTTTGTACTGGGTTGACATCTTCAAATTGGTCACTTAGGCCATTGTTGGGGAAAGGCAGTCCATACAGCCTACCTTGGCCTTGCAAACACTTTCAACACAATACCTCACTCAGGTATTGTGGAAAACCCTAACAACTGAAATGTAAACCCATATGTCACAAGATGGGTTGCAAACTGGCTTAAGGACGGGACCCACAGGGTTAGAGTTGCTGGCACTATGTTAGACTCCAGGCTGGTCACAGGTGGTGTCACACAGGGCTCAGTCCTTGGCCCCCATTGTTTGTCATGTACTTCCCAGAAGTACAGGCCAACATGGGAGGACTTTGGCTGACAATGTTTGCAGATGACTGCACACTGGGCACCATGGTGGACAGTGCATCACACACGGATATCCTTCAGAAGGGACTCACAGTAACTGATAGCTGGTGCCAGGGCCATGGCCTGAAGTCAAAATGCACAACATGTGTAGACATACCCTTCAGGAGAAGCAAGGTGACCCCAAGCTACCATATAGGTGGCAATCCTCTAAGCACAGAGGAGGTTATCATGGACCTGGGGACCCAGGTTGACAGTCGCCGTTCTTCTGAGACTCACATTGCTAAAGTGGCTAGAAAGACCTTCTACATTGCCCACCTGATCAGGATGGGATTCACATCCAGATCTAGTGGGCCATTATTCCCCTGTACTCTTCACTTATCAGACCGGTGATCGAGTCGAATGCCCTATTCTGGCTGTATGTCACCCAACATCTGCAGCAATTGCAGACATCCTGAATGTCCCCCACCTAAAGGATCAAGGAACCCCAACAGCTGTCATATGCTGCCAGATTGAAGACACTCCCACTCTATTCACTCACATACCGTCTGCTTAGAGGTGACATGTGCCTGACATGCGAGGCCATGTCCAAACAGGGATTAATGGACATGCTCCACCTCAGAATCGGCAGATCCACCTGAACCACTAGTGCAGGTGACTTACACCTTAGCAGGGATGTATGTTGGACATGTTGGAGGGATGCAGTTATCACCCAGAGACTCCCTATGCTGTGTAATACAATCCCGGTCCATGTGAGGCAGAGCACCTTGCTGGCTGTGTTCAAGAGATATCTTGACCTCTGGATGGAAGGTCATACGTTTAACCCGGGGATCGTCACGGTGTCACTGCTGGAGAGAGGCATGACACAATAATGGGCACAGTACTGTTTCCATATAAGGAGTGGTGTATGCCAATGAACTCTGTGCTAGGTTTATACCTGCCTTAGGGAAGATAGCCTAGTATAAACCTATGTACCTATGAACCTATCTGACCATTTTGCATTATGTTCAGTTGTGAACTACTTACAACAGCCTCATCCAACATCAGTAGTGTATTCCACAACATGGGTGTACATTGGCGAACACTACTGATGTGCCCTAGGCCATTTCTAATGCTAGTCGGAGAGTGTGTTTGTCCATCAACACATTGTAAGTGAGGTTTGCCATGACATATGTCTTGTTTAGTATACTGTGCCTCTGTCTACCTGTGACATAACATTGATACCCAGGGTAAACCTTCCATCTCCCATCCACTCATTAGGATTCCTGTTGAGGGGACTCAACAAGTGTCTCTACGGACAACCTGTACTGGTAGTTTACTCATGTGTGGGGGTGGCTTCTGTGTTTTGGATAATGCAGTACAGCCTGTCCTATATATGTCAGTGCTGGGGTTCAGGTCCCTCATGTGCATAGCTCCCTGCCATTCAGATTGTACAAGGTGCAGCATGTGCATTGATTCCAGCTTGGACATGGCTTTCTACATCAGGCACAGCTTGCATCTGGGTGGACAGCATGGCAGTGTGTGGAGCTGCACTCTGTTTAATCAGACTACACATTACATGTGTTCCAGCTCTGTCATACTCCTGGTGAGGTACTGTTGTGGACTTTACAGGTGCTGGATGTGTCTGCATGAGGTACACCCACAGGGGCTGTTGTGGTCATTTCTAATGCTGATGAAAGATAACTGCAGAACCACAATGACCTCCCCTTAGCTAGATGTCAGACAGCATGGACCATGCAATCACAAATAAAAACAGGACCCTCTACACAAAGGGAAAGTGTCCTGTCTGGTGGACCCCAGCCATAAACAAACTGTATGACAGATGAGGGTTACTAATGCAAGACAGAGCTACATCTCCAAAAGGGAAGACAGCTGTGATCAGCACTAGTAGAAAGCTACATTATCTCATAAAGACATGCAAGGTCAACTTGGGGACATAAATCACCAAAGACAATGAAGGTAACCACACTGATTTATTCAGTTATGTCAGACACCTGGTTGTGAACCCTCGGATATGCTCAGAGTTGGTACACAACAACATATATTCCAGTGACCTGACAGATATTGGCAACATTCCGGCGGACAGCTTCAGTGCGATTTACCCCCTCCCTCACCCCCAAAAGAAGATAGTTATCACTGCTGTATGTAACCTCACTGTCATCTTGGATGTCCATGTGAGAGCCACACTCAGCAAAGACAAGTACACAGCATCCATGGGACCTGCTGGTATCTCCAGTTGCATGCTATGTGAACTCCAGAAGGGGCTGGACCCATATATACAACTGCTATTTAACCTTAGTCTTGCTACAGGGTATGTACCTGAACACTGGCGTACGGCAACAGTGGTCCCACTCCACAAAGGAGATGCCTCCACAGACCATGGCAACTACCACCACACAAGCTTAACCAGCCTTGTCTGCAAAGATATGGGAAGAGTCATTATGGAGCACTTACACAGACACATTACTGACCTACGGACCCTTGTTCCCACCTAGTTCAGCTTTGTACAGGGCAGATCCTGCCTTTTGCCCCTAGTTGACTACTATGAAACTGTCAGTAGGGCCATCGATGAGGGCTACGCAGTCCACACAGCCTACCTGCACTTGGCTAAGGCCTGTGACACAATACCACACTCAGGCATCATAGCCAAGCTCAACAGCTGACATATAACAGCATATGTCACAGGATAGGTTGCAAAATGGCTAAGAAACAGAACCCATAAAGTTAACATTGCAGGTGCCTTGTCAGATTCGAAGCCAGTCACAGGTGGTGTCCCACAAGGATGTGTCCTGGGACCCCTCTTAATTGGTATTTACTTTTCAGATGTGAAAGCAATCATAGGGGGGTTGTGGCTGACAAAGTTTGCAGATGACTGCAACCTAGGCACCATAGTGAATACATCAGCCGGCACACAAATACTACAGAATGCCATCACGAAGGTGGATAGCTGGTGCCAGACGCATGGCCTGAAACTGAATGCAACTGATGTGTATTCATCCCCTTTGGGAGGAACAAAGTACCCACAGATCAATACATAGACAGCAACCCACTGAGCACAGACAACAAATCAGACACCTGGGGACACATGTAGATAGTGACATCTCTTTTGACACCCCTGTTGCCAAAGTGGTTAGGAAGACTTTCTATCTTGTCCACCTTATCTTGGAGGGTTTTCCATCAAGATCATAGGAGGTCATTGTTCCACTATCCTTATCCCTTATCAGGCCCATGATTGAATACAAAGCCCCATATGGTATGTACCTCGCCCAGCAATTGCAACAGCTGGAGTCACCCCAAAAGTACCTACCATGAAGATCAGGGTTCTTCAACACATGTCATATGCTTCCAGAATAGAGGAAATCCAGCTTTGTTCAGTATCATACCGCATACGTACAGGTGACCTATGCCTGACATACAAGACCATGTCCAATCAGGATTTGGTGGACATGCTCCACTGCAAGCAATCCAAATCCACCAGAGCCATGAGAGCTGAGGATTTGAACCTCAGCACATACATGCTGGAGGGACAGAGTCATAACTCAGAGGCATCTCACACTCTAGCAGAGTATCCCAGTCCATGTTTGACAGAGTCCCTCACTGACTCTCTTCAGGAGACATCTGGACAACTGCATATGAGATGGAGGCACAGACTAGACAGAGGCACAGTCATGTTATTCAATTACGTAAGGGGGTCATACTGTGTCACTACTAAGTCAGAGGCACAATCTTCAGAATCTATTCTGTACACTTATTACCATTATAAGGGGTGGCAATAGCCACATCACTATGGCTAGGCTTATACATGCACTAGGGCAGATAGCATAGTAGTAGACTATGACCTATGAAACACCGGTGTATGTGTAGCTATTGTCAATCAAACAGTATGATGTGGTTTGGGGGGCTTGATATCTCCCTGTATTCCAACATTGTTTTGTCTATTCCTTCTAGCATGTCTAGAGATCAGTTGCTAGTGTCCTCTCCTGCTCAGCTGGTGAACCTGGGAATATTGAGGCAATGTTACACTTGCCTCATGTACACTGACAACCCTCTCCTTCTGCCATAAAACACACATACATGTGAGAGATGCAACTATATAGCCAAAGTGGAGGCTGAGCTCTCACAACATAGGACTAGCAAGACCAGAGAGAAGGTGAAGGTAACCACACACACATCACAAATCCAGTCTCACATGGCACTATCACAACTTAAGATCATACACATAGACACACAGAGACACTCTCGGAGGCTCTGATCAGAATTCTACCAGAATGGCAGTGGCCACCACAGCAGACACTCACACAACTGCCTCCACAGGGCACAGCACATGCAACACATTGACCACAGAGTCGGTGTGCCAAACAGTCACAGCCCTTAAGGCCAAACACAATGCCAGACACACTTGTCATAGGTGACTCCATAGTCAGACACACTGACGTCCTGCTCACCAGATCGGGTACGGAGGAGGTCACAGTAAGCTGCCTATCGGGCACTGGAATCCACCACATAATGCAAGCACTCAGGTCACTCAACTGCAAGTACAGGTCTGACCCAGTCATTATCCATGCTGGTGTGAATGACCTGGGATGGACCTCCCTGGACTACATGGAAAGAGACATAGAGGATCCCTCTGATTATGTAGGCCAGGCAGGTATGACCCTGACCTTCAGCAGTATCCTACCTTCACCACGTATGATGCCACATAAACAGAGACAAGATGATCAGCTGTAATATTTTGCTTAGACTATGGTGTCATTCAAAGGGGGGCCAATGTCTGTCTGCCTGGGATGACATGCTGGACAGGCCACGGTGATTTGCAAGGGACGGCTTGCACCTGTCACCCTGGGCTTCGGATATTGGATGATGCTCTTGCCACCCCCATTGTGCCTTTTTTATGCAAGATTCAGATTCTACACCTACCACCCTAGAACACAGTAAAGGAAAGACACTAAGGGTACTGCTGCTCAATGCCAGAGGTCTCAACCTCAAGCTGCACACACTCTATGCCCTTCTCAGTATGTAGCACATTGATGTCTGTGCTGTGCCTGAAACCTGGTTCACAGCTTCTGACAGCACCCCGTCACTATCGGGTGTTACCTCATATCATGCATTCTGGCACCAGCATCCGGACAACACCAAGAAGGATGGTGGGTGACCATATTCATCAAGGACACCCTCACCTCATTGTTGGTGGCAACACACGATGCATTGGAGACCATCCAGGTGCCAGTGACTGTAGGCAAGACTGCTCTGCAGTTTGTAGCATGTTACATGCCACCCTCTCAAACTCAGGTACCTCACACAGCTATCCTGCAAACACTGAAGGGGATAAATGTATCTCCAAACACCATCCTACTGGGTGATTCCAACTATCCACATATAGACTGGGATCACTAATCATGCCACAACACTCTAACACAAAGGTTCCAAGAGTTCATACACTGAAATGCCATGGAGCAACTGGTCCCAATCCCCTCAAGTGGAGGCAACATACTAGAACTCATCATCACGAACATGGGGTCACACTGTTCAACACCAGAAGTATACCCATCATTGGTGAGATCAGATCATGGACTACTCTCAGTGGGAGTCCACATCCCACCCACACCCCAGATGGAAAAACAAACAGTGCAGACCTTCTCAAATGCCGACTTCACATTTCTAAGGACTGGTGTGGTCTCTTTCAAGCCCCCAAGCCAGCGGACACCATTACCCAAGCCACTGTATCACTTAGAAATGCCTTCTACCAGTACCTCCAGGACTGCATGGATCAGGCAATCCCAAACAAAACAAAGACTCTTTGTACCACAGGCAAGCATCCAGTCTGGTGGACCCTAGCCATAAACAAGCTCTACAACACAAGGAAGGAGCTACTACAAGATAGAGCGTAATCCGTGGGAGGGAAGACACCCCTGCTCATTGTGAGTAAAACACTGGGTTCCCCCATACAATCATCCGAGGCAAGTTTTGAGAGTAAACCCACTCAGGACTCAAGGGACAATCATGAGGCCTTTTTGCCTATGTTTGAAACCTGGGAGGGAACTCCCAGATATGCTCAGAATTAGTTCGAATGATGTAGATATCACTGCACCTACAGACATTGCCAACATACTGGCTGACAGGTTCATTGCAGATTTCTCCCCTCCCCAACTGGAGGGGTATCTACACCAGAGGATTGTAGCCCCCAAACATCTCCAATGCTGGGGTGGGAACTGCTCTATCCAAGGCAGAAAACACTTTATCCATGGGACCAGATGGTGTCCCCAGTTGTGTGCTCCATGAACTCAATGAGTAATTACACCCGCAGTTAGGGCAGCTGTTTAATCTTAGCCTCACCTCAGGATATGTGCCCAAGGAGTGGCATACGGCAATGGTGGACCCACTTCACAAAGGAGGTGCCTCCACCAACCCCGGAAACTACCATCCCATCAGCTTGACAAGCCTGTTCTGCTAAGCTATGGAGAGGATCATAATGGGAATTATAAATGAAGACATAGGGGACTTGCAGACATTGGATCCAATCCAGTTTAGCTTTGTCAAGGGCAGATCATGCCTTTTAAACTTGGTTGACTTTTTCAAAACAGTCACCCAGGCCACTGACGTGGGCAAGGCAGTCCACACAGCCTACCTTGACCTGGCAAAGGCTTTCGACACAATACCCCACTCAGGTATCATTGAAAACATCACCAGCTTAATTGTGAACCCATACATCACAGCATGGGTTGCAAACTAGCTAAGTGATGGAACACACAGGGTCAAAGTTGCTGGTGCCATGTCACACTCCAGAGCTGTCATGAGTGGTGTCCCACAGGGCTCAGTCCTGGGCCCACATTTGTTCAGCATCTACTTTTCAGAAGTACGAGCAAACACAGGAGGATTATGGCTGACAAAGTTTGAAGATGACTGCAAACTGGGAAGCATAGTTGGAAACCCATCTGACACAGACATCCTTCAGAAGGGTCTCATAGACACGGATAACTGGTGCCACGGCCATGGTCTTACATTAAACACTAAACAATGCATAGCCATACCCTTCAGGAAGAACAAGGTTACCACTACTTCCCATCTAGGTGGCAATCCTCTAAGCACAGAGGAGGTTATCAGGGACCTGGGCACCCAGGTTGACAGTAACCTTTTGTATGACACTCACATTGCCAGGGTAGTTTGGAAGGCCTTCTACATTGGCCACCTCATCATGCAGGGATTCACATCTAGATCAAGGGAGGTCATTGTTCCCCTGTACGCATCACTCATCAGACCAATGATTGCATACAATGCCCCATTCAGAATGTATCTGACCCAACACTGGCGGCAATTGGATGGGTCCACAAATTCCTCAACAGGAGGTGAAAGGGTCTCAAACATATTTCTTATGCTGCCCGACTGAAGGAATTCCAGCTGTATTCAGTCACTTACCGTCTGCTCAGAGGTGACCTGTGCCTGACATACAAGGCTATGTCCAACCCAGAATTATTGAACATGCTTCACCTCAAGACCTCTACATCCATCAGAACTACAAGGGCAGGAGACCTAAACCTCAACACAGATATTAATAGGATGTGCTGGAGGGACAGATTCATCACCCAGAGAGTCCCTATGCTGTGGAACAACATCCTGGTACATGTGAGGCTGAGCACCTCACTGGCTTTGTTCAAGTGAGATCTTGACCAATGGATGGGAGATTGCAGGTATACCCCAGGGATAATCTCAGTATCACTGCTTGACAGAGGCACAGCAAAATAATGTGCATATTATCCATCAACTTGAAGGGGTGGCAGAAGCCACAAAACTCTGGGCTAGGCTTATTAATGCCCTAGGGCAGATAGCCTAGTATGAACCTATGAACCTATGAACATAGGCCTGGGGCAGTTCCTGCTATTAGGACAGTGGTCTGCAGCAAGCTATATAGTAGTAGTCGGTTTTAGCCATTGGTTTTTGACCATGGCTATTCCATGTTGCTTCTTGTTGTGGTACAAACATGGGTGTGTGGTTATCCATGCTATTTATTGCTAGTCACCCTCATTTTGTATCTTGTTCCATGTTTTTGCACATGTACATCACTGTATGATGTGTGACCTCGTAGTGTCAGGGTGCTGATGTGGGCTTTGACCCTGTTTTCTATTACAGCACTTATATCTACATTCTCTATACTGTGTGTGTTTACACTGCACACATCTTGATGTTTATACTTCTGGCATTGGGTAGCATTACATCTAGGTTCCTATCCATTGTGGTACCCATGAGGTGGGTTTGTGTTTTTGTGGTTTATGATTCTTGAGGGTGGATGTTAGTTGGGGTCCTCAGGTGTACATATGGTACATGATATTACATTACTTAACACATGGCATTCATGCCTCAGGTGGTGCTGCAGGGCCACCTCTGTCGGATACACATACTACACTCCCTGTACATGTTTGGAAGCAGGTTGTGTCATGTTAGGCATCCCTGTTACTGTATGAGTGAGTCAGAGCGGTATCAGTCCCAGTGTTCCTACTGACCAAGCGTATGTGCTATCGTTGCCTCTTTGCCAAGGCCAGGGCATACTGGGCACGCCTCCTTCTGCCTACTGGGACAAGGTCAGGTTGTTCCTCCTCCGAGTCACCCCTGCCTGTGGTGGCCTTGGCAATGGTGGGGATGTTTGGCCCAGCCCTGTGCTGGTCCTGCTGCAGCTGTTTCCGCAGGATCATATTATGTAGCATAGCACATATCATGATAATTTGGGTACATGTAGTTGGTGTGTACTGCAAGGCTCCACCAGATGTGTCCAGACACCGGAACCGTGACTTGAGCAGCCCAAACACACGCTCTATGATATTACGTGTTTGTGCATGTGCCTCATTATGGCGTTCCTGTTCAGGTGTGTGTGCATTTCTGATGGGTGTCATCAGCCACGGCTCAAGTGCATAACCTGCATCCCCCACTAGGTGTCCGTGTGGGAAGTCCCCATTGGCAAATGATTGGTACAGCTGCATCAGATGCCAGATATGGGAATCATGGTAGCTCCCAGGGCAGCCAGCACACACATTCATTATTATGCCCTGGGCATCACACACGACCTGGCAGTTGATGGAGGGGTATCCCTTGCGGTTAATGTAGGCTCTACTCCGCTCTCCTGCTGGTGCTTTGATGCGTATGTGCGTGCAGTCTATAGCACCCAGTACCTCAGGGTATTCCGCTATTTGCTGGAAGAGATGCATATTGCTGGCCAATACCTCACCGGCATTGGGGAAATATACATGATCACCGACGTGCTGACATGGCATCCAGGAACTGGTGTAGTACCCTGGAGGCTGATGCCTGTGATATCCCCATCATATCGCCAGTTGGTCTCTGGAAGGTACCTGTTGCTAGTATTCTTAGGCCAACACATACCTTGGTTTCCACTGGGATGGGTTCCCCTCTGTTGGTTCTGTGTGTGAGGCGTGGCCTGCACAGCTCAACAATCTGCTGCAGGAGCTCTCTGTCCACTCTATAGCGCTCTACTATCTCCAGCTCATGTAACCCATGGTAGGTGACCCTGGGCCTGTATACTCTTCTCCTTCTCCTCACTCTGGGTTGTCTGTCAGCATCTGCATTGTCACCACCCTCAGCAATTCGCCTATGCCTGATTATAATAGCTATGGCAGCCCCTAGCATTTCTGCTCTGAGTTCAGCTTTTTCAGTTTTCAATTCTGATAGCTTAGTTTCTGGCAGTATCTGTTGTGAGAAACAGCCTGCACTGCTCTTTGCAGTGTTTTAAGTGCTGGGTTGGGCTTCTAGTCTGCCTGTGTAATTGCCTGCTTCTAATTGTTTCCACCAATTAACTCCAGTAGTATCTTCTGGCAGTTTCCTGGATTTTAGTTGTTTCCTGTTTCCTTTCTGTTTCCTGAGGGGAGCAATGTGCACACCAGCTTAAACACGCTCACAGTCACTTAAACACGCACACATCCCTACACGGTGTTACACGCCGCACACATCCTTACACGGTGTGAACTAGGCTGATTCATGCTAAAACGCTAAGCACACTGCCTTACACACGTGCACGCCCGCGCAAACCGTTGTAAACGGTTTGCAACACACTCCCACATGTTGAACCTGCCTTACACGCGCCACGCGCAAGATGCACATATTTCAAGAAACTTTGAGTGTAGGGATAGCGTATACCCTCAATTTCTTGACTTTCCTAGTGTTCTGTTGGGACACACCTCCCTCCCTGATGTCTGTCTGTCATCTGTTACCTTACATTGCCCTCCAATCTGGTACATTTATTGCTATCATTCCCCCCCATGATGTCACCTACCTCTTACTCTGTTCCTCCCCCTTCTCTAACTCTTACACTACTCAGACAGTGCTCATTACCTATGTGACAGTGTGATTCAGTATTGTAACCCTCATTCACATAGGATTGCATAGTAATGACTAGTTACATGTCTTACACGGAGCTTCCCCCCCTTGACAACCACTAAACGGAGACCATATTGTTTTTGGTCTGCAAGTCCCTCCATTGACATTCAATGTAATACATAAATCCCACAATTGTGGGCTTATAAGCTTCGGTTTTCAGTTTTAGGTAGCGCACCCCATTTGCGCGGGTGTGCGCTGCAGTTAAACCCAAAAATCCCGTGGAAAAAAAAAGTTATATAACTTATTTTTGCAACCGTTTTTCATGCCAATGGCCACATATTTGGCCATTGGCATGCTTAATGCAACATATGCACCCTTTATTTGGAGCTGACATAGCTCCGTTTTTAATTTTGCAGAAATGTACTCAGTTGTCAGCTGAGTACATTTCTGCAGCTAACACGTCCGTTACACGGACTGGTTTCTGCTTCGTGGCTCGCATATCTTTGATCTGCAAATGAGGTATTGAGCATTTCCACGCCCAGTCCGTGTAAGAGATGTGTTAGCTGTCTCTTACACGGAGATTTGGGCTGTTCCTGAATTGGGAGGCTTACACGGAGGCTTACACTACTCTTGAACTCCGTGTAAGCCTTCCTGAATCTGGCTGTGAGACTAGTGAAACCAGCATATAGCCTACATTTAATACATGCGAGGAGCAATTGTTTAAAATACACACCCCTGAACCATATGATAAAGTCAGTATTGGGTATAACAGAATATCTAGAAAGGATTGCTGTCCATTATATCCTAAGTGAGATATTTCCATCCTTTTCTTGGACAGATTATTTATGCACTAAGGCCCATGCATTTAATAACTGGTTAAAAGAAACTTAATAAACTTAATTGATGTTTAATGTACAATTATTAAAATACTGGGAAGATCATTTTCAGGATTATCGGCTATTTGCTCAAGACAATTTAGACCGAAGTACTTATGTGACAAGCTTCATGGCTAACAAAATTATTGCCCAGTTGCATCCTTTTATAGTATTATAACTAAAATGGAAAGTAAAGTTACACAGGAACCAGTAAAATGTCTTTTATGTAATGATAGAAGCTTAGGAAATAAGTTCACTTAATTAAGCTGTTTAAGAGCAGCAGAGCAATATAAAATCAAAGCGATAACAGAAGCTTGAGGTTATTGTCTTTTTCAAGTAGAAGAGTTTGTTTAATATGAATGTTTAAAGCAAAGTTCAAGAGGTGGTGGGGTAGTTTTATGGCTTTTAGACTAAAGTTCAATGCATAAAGATACTTTCACTATTCGGGTGATCAGACCATAACTCTGTCACATTTGTTACTGATAATTCATTACTTGGAGCTACACATCTAATAATATATGAATATATTAAATCAGATTTAAAAAATTTAGATGAGCATTATGCAAGATGTGATTGGATGACTAGAGCTGGTAGATGAGATAGTTGCAATACATAAAGTGTTTTAGAGAAGTTGCTTTAAGATGGAGTTATTACTACAGTAAAATAAAAGAGAAACAATTACACTTTTCCAATTTGGAGGAACAAAGAAATTTTGAGATTGCACAGGAGAAAAAAGTGGAGCTTAAGAATCTTACTAAGGTTCCATTCAAATATGAACAGAAAGAAACTGAATCCATCATGTATAACCTTTTGAAGGGACTTACTAACTGCAAAATACATTTTGAGAATGACTTAATTAGTAATACCTCATAAAAAGGATTTTTATAGACATAAAAATGAAATTAATAGCAATACTGTTTCATTACTAATTTATTTATTTAGTTATAGTTTGTTAACCGAGAAAGTCCATTGGGCTGAGATGAGCCTATTTTCAATGGAGGCCCGGGGAAAAAAGCTCCAATATAGTCTTACAATGACAAAAATGAAACAAAATTTCAAGTAATATACATTGTACACAAATATATAGAAAAATGCACAGTATTCAAATATACATATAATTAAAATTGACATAGAAATGGAAACAAGTTAAAAGCATTTATGGACTGAGGCCTAACTATGCTTACTAAGTAGATATAAAGATATCAGTAGGAATGGAAGTAGTAGAGATTATCAAAATAATACGACAATTTTAGAGATTCAGGCATGAAGAGTAGAAGTAGGTCTTTGGTCGATTTATGAGATAGGGAAGGTGGATAATATGGGGATGGGGGATGTTGTTATTTAATGGTGAGACAATTACTCAGCCTAGTAAAATTGTAAATGGATTTAATTTATTCTTCTCATCCACTTGGTAAGGTAGTATAGATTAGGATAATGTTTACAGCTTGTAACAGGGTCATGCCCCTGTGATAACATAGGTTCATAGGTTCATAGGTGTGTGTACTAGGCTAATGGCCCTGGGGCCTTTACAAGCCTAGTCCATAGAAGTGCCCTAGCATTGTGCCACCCGTCATTAGTTCTCAGTGCTTCTATCAAGTACAGCCACTGGAATAATCCCCAGGGTGAACTTTCTATTTCCCATCTACTCATCAAGATTTCTCTTGAAGAGGACTAATGAGGTGCTCTGCTTGACATGTATGGGAAGTCTATTCCAAAGCATGGGCAATCTCTGGATTATGAACCTGTCCCTCCAGCATGTTCTGTTGATTGTGGTAAGGAGGTTGAGGTTGCTGGAATGTGTGGTGGGATTGGGATTTCTATAGATGTAGCATTTCTAACAGAGCTGGGTAAGACATGGCTTTGTAAGTGAAGCAGAGATCGCCTCTTAGAAGACGATATGAGACAGAGAATAGCTGGAGTTTTTTGAGTCTGTCCATATAGGACATGTGCTTAAGACCTAGGATCCTCTTTGTGAGGTACTTTTGTGGCCTCTCCAGCTGTTGCAAGTGTCTAGTGAGGTACATGGCAAATGGGGCATTATACTCTGTGATTGGTCTAGTGAGGGAAGAGTAGAGAGAAATGATGACCTCTTTCTTCCTGGATGCAAAACCCTTGATAATGAGATGTGAGACATAGAAGGACTTTCTGACCACAGTGGCAATGTGATGGTTGAAGGAGGGGTCACTGTCAACCTGTGCCCCCAGATCTCATATAATGCCTTCAGTGTTCAGTGGGCTCCCATCGATGTGGTAATTAGTGGGAACTGAGTTTTTTCCAAAGGGGTTGATGGTCCATTTTTTGGCATTAAGCTTAAGGCCATGGTTTAAACACCAGTCATGGGTCTCAGTGAGGCATTTCTGTAGGATGTCTGCATCACTTGGGGAGTTAATAATGGCTTCCAGCTTGCAGTCATCTGTGAGTTTGGTCAACCAGAGTCCCTCCGTGTTGGCATGGACTTCTGAGAAGTAGTTGCCAAACAGGAGAGGACAGGACCGATCCCTGTGGGACTCCACTCATGACTGATCAGCAGTTTGACTTGGAGTCTGCTACTTTCACACTGTGTGTTCTATCTGTGTGCTAATTTGCAACCCACCTAACGATATAGAGGTTGATGCCTAGTTTGGTGAGTTTATCAGTTTATCGATAATTCCTGAGTGAGGAATGGTATCAAAGGCCTTGGCCAGATATTGTTGGGTATGTCTAACTCCATGTATTTATGTACGTGTTCGTGCAGTGCATTGGGTTATGATTCAGCAGTCATGCATCTATTTTCCATTGGCATAGGTACTGTGAAGTTAGCCACCTCTGTTTTTAGGAGTCCAAAGTCAGATTTGGAGAAGTTTTTCATGGTGGATACCTTTGTGGGGGGTGTGGGTGAGATGTGGATTTCCATGGTGATTAGTTTGTGGTCAGACATAACCAGGGAGGAATTGACTACTGGTGTAGAGCAATGGTTGCCCATGTTAGTAATAACCAGGTCAAGGATGTTGCTTCCTCTAGTGGAAGTAAGAATGAGCTGGTCCAGGGCTTTGAAACTGATGAATTCCAGGAAGTGTTGGGCCAGTGCATTGGGTGCTTGAGTAGTTTTCTTAGTTGATGGAGGGGTAGTTGAAGTCTCCTTGTATGAGAGTGTTGGGTTGGACCTTGATAGATTCCAGGGTGTTTAGGAACGTGGAGTGAGAGTCTAGGAACATGGCTGGGGACATATGACAGGCTATGACCTGGATCGCAGTCTTACCCAATGTTAGTTGCACCTGAAGTATCTCAGATGTATTATGCTGGGCTACTAGTCTGGAGGTGTGCATATCCTTTATGAGTATGGAGACACCACCACTTTTGGTGCTTCGGTCCATGTTTCAGGACCAAAAGGTGTGGAATGAGTTATAGTCTGGTAATGCAAGGGTGCTTTTTGCCACTTTAAACCAGGTCTCAAATGTTGATGTTCTCCATTTTGAGGAGTACTTCAAGTGAGTGCATTTTGAGATTGAGACTTCTAGCACTGAGTAGCATCACCCACATACTGCATTTATTTATAGCTGTTATGGTGGTAATTTGGTCTTTGGAATACCGCCTAAAAAGGCACTATAAAGGTGGTAAGAGCCTTAGCCAGTACACGAAAACCCAGGGGTGACAGATGCAGGCCATCTCTGACAAAGCATTGAGGTCTGTCAATCATGTCATCTGAAGCAGACAGATACTGGATCCCCTTAGAATGACACCAGAAACATAGCCAATTGTTGAAGTCAATCATTTTTTGTTTGTACTGCGGTATCATTCTGGGTGATGGTTGGACACTGCTCATGGCTAGTGTCATACCTGCCTAGGTAACATAATCCAAGAGCTCCACCATGTCTCTTTTCATGTAGTCCAGGAAGGTGCATCCCAGGTCATTTACACCCACATGGACAATTACAAAGTCATACTTGTACTTGTTGTGGAGTGACCTGAGTGCGTGTGTTATGTGTCGAATTCTGGCACTTGATACACAGCTGACTGTTACCTTCTCATTATTCAACCTAGTGAGTGGGACATCTTTGTGCCTCACTATTGAGTCACCTATGATTAGTGTATTGAGCAAGGTGTTTAGCCTTAGGGGCTTAGGCTGAGGGGCACACTGTCTAGGTGAGCTATGTGTCCTGTGCTGCTTGTGGTGGTCAAGTGCATTTCTATCTTGGAGGTCCCTGCTGTTTGGGTAAATTTCTATTGAGTACCTTAAATGTTACCAGAGCACTTGCCACATTAAAAGATAGTACCTCTATGGGTCCATCTAATTGCAAGTCAGTTGTTGAGTTTTGTAAAAAGCTACTATTTTACCTACTCAAAGTTTAATGTTTAATAAACTGTTAGATTCAAGAACTATTCCAGAAGCCTGGAAATGGTCGTGTGTAACTCCAGTTCATAAAGGTGGCTCAAAGGATCAGATGAATAATTTTAGACCCATCAGTTTAATTTCCTTATTCGGGCAATGTTTTAAGAGATGTCTAATTTAGATCTTAGTGAGAAATCAGAAGGAAATATAGAAATCCATAAAAGCGCAATCTACTCTTCGTAACTTGATTATTCTTATGAACAGATAACAATGGCCTTGGATCTGGGCCTATATCTTGGAGTTATTTTTCTGGATCTTGCAATAGCTTTTGGAAATTTATCTCACAAGGTTATTACTACATGTTTACTGGAGCATAAAGTTAATATATGCATACATTTTAAGGTGGGTTGGTAATTGGTTACATGGAAGACAACAACGTGAAATAATACAACATTCTCATCCTCATTACTTGCAGATTAAAGCTGGAGTACCTCAAGGTTCTGTTTTGGAAGCAATCCTGTTTTATTAGGAGTTTGCTACATTATCAAAGAATAATAAATTCTGAGTTCATGAGTATGCTGATGACTGTAAGATCGGCTTCTCAATTTAAAATCTTTTGACATAAATGAGTTAAATAATTATTTACAGTCTCTAAGCTGTTGGATGCTGGAAACAGGTTTAACGTTTAGTCTAAATAAGTGTAAGATAGCGTATTTTTTAAACATGCCCAAGGCTTCCTGTATATTTGGTGTCTGAGGTACAGGAATATAAAGAATTGGATTTACTTTTTTTATCTAAGGTGTCCTTTAACACACATGTAGGTCAAATCTCTATAAAGGTAACTAAGTATATGAGGTACCAGTTAAGGGGATTTTTCTACCAGGGATGAGCATATGTTGAATTTGGTATTTAAAACTTATAGAAGACCAACTGGAGTACAATAACACTTTTTGTATTGATAGTGAAGGTCAATTGAAAAACTTGAGGGAGTTCAAAGGAGATTTACAATAAAAATAGAGAAATATAAATCTATGGATTATGTCCTTCTGTGTAAGTTGTTAAACTTGTATAGTCTCTGCTACATGTATATGTGTGTAAAGTTATCAACATATACAATCCTTCAAGACCACATATTACAAATTATGTACAGTATTGAGGTTAACAGATGTACTAAAACATGCAAACATAAGAACATGATGTTTGTACTAAAAAAAGGGGAAATGTCAAAATCAGCGAGCAGTTTATTGCTGTTAAAATGACAAGACTTGGTAGTTTTAAAAGAAACCTGGATATTTGGGCAGGTGATAAGGTTCACATGCCATATATTGTAGAATCAGTGTACTTCAATGTCTGCATGGCCTGAACACTGTATCTGAATATATGAATATATGAACTTATGAACAACTGATGGGACAGCTTCCATATTTCATTTGTTAGATGAGTTAAAAGGCTTTGAACCATGTTAACTAGGTGTTGTCATGGAATGGAGAAAGATCACTAATTTGTTCTACAACACACTAGCTTAGCTGAATTTATTTATGTATTTATTCATTTGTGGTCTTCCACACACTACTAACCTCCTTTGACCCTGGATGGTCTCATTACATACTTTATCCTTCCATAGCATGGCTTGAAGAAAGACAATTGTCACATTAAGGGATACTAAATGTTTGTGCAATTTTCCCACTAAATGATCTGAGCTGTGGCACATTTCAAGTTATGAGCTAACATTGATTGCACGACATTATTTCCATAGCACAGAATATGTTCTTCTTTTTTATGTAGATATTACAGTCTTCAAAAATTACCATGTATTTTCTGACAAACTTAAATGGTTTCCCTCCTTTGGCTGCATTCTGGATGGTTAGTTTGTTACTGTAATGCAGTAATTTAAAAACTACTTGGCTTGGTTTCTCTTTGACCAACCTGATAGGGAGAAGGGTATGGAGTGTCCATTCAATATGAAAAAGTGAACTTAAATTTGACCCAACACTCTCTCCAGATGAGTTTGGAGGAAAGAGAAAAGATCTGAGCCTTTAGTGATTTATTCTAGCCCTGTTATCCCTACTATCCTCAGATAGCACCACTGTTGAGTTTTTCCAAATCTGCTGTTGTGGTTCTCATGCACTATATCTCCACATGGTGGTCACCATCTATCATGATGCACTTAGGCATCTCTTCTAAGCACAAAAATTAAACTGGAAAAAACCCTCCTACTCCCTTCCCTCCTCTATGGTTCTCCCTTCTTTGCCAACCTTCACGTATCTCTAAGTAACAAACTGCAATCATGCTATCATAAAATTGCAAAATTTGCATCTGGCCTACCAAACCGCACACACCACTGCCAGGCCATTAAGGAACTGAAATGGTCTGAATTCCCCCACTACCTTCATTACACCCAGTTAACTGTTGCTCATAAATTAATATACAACCCAGAAAACTGCCCTTTACTTCATTCTATCCTGCAATCCTACATCCCCTCACGAAATCTTTGGTCTACTAATAAACAGCTTTTAAGTGCATCCAAACTCCAAAAGAGAGCTGGACAAAGCTTGTACTCCCACTCCATAGCAAAATTATGGAATGCCCCCCCGCCATTACACAATACGTTTCCATAAAAACCTTCAAATTCACCCTAAAAAGCCATTCCCTTAACAAATAAATCTGTCCTTGTGCCCTGAACTATAGGCCACCATGAAAATTCTAAGATTTTGCTGGCTAGTATCATGACTCTTTTGACTTCAAGTAATAATTTTCAAATCCTTTGAACCTCATTGACTTTTCTACATCAGTTAAGGTATGTTAATCACTGTCTTGTCTCTATAGTCATTATTAGGCTAGATTCAAATCATCCCATGTATTGAAGTGCATAAATGAGCTGTTTATTATGAATGTATCTACTGTCTTTTTCTTTCCATACAATGGATGCCATTAAGTAAGCTGCAGTGGTACAGCGGTAGCATTGTTACCTCACAGCAAGAGGTTCTCCCATTCAATTTTCGGCTTGGCTTGGAAGTGCCTTCTGTGTGGAGTCTGCATGTCCTCCCCGCGGTTGGGTAACGTTCAAAAGACATGCGTGCGTAAATGGGCGTGCCTTCGTTGAAGGTTGGGCTCGAGCTGGCACCTTGGCGTTTCGTAAAAAAATCTACTGCCAATCATTAGCGGACCGGAGTTCTGCTGTGGTGATCCTTTACTGGGAAAAATCCGAAAGACAAACAACAACAACAATGGATGCCATTAAAAATGTTGTATTTGTACTACTAACACCTAACCAGATTGTATAAAACTTTCTACTCTGTCTATTACTAATCTCTAGAAAACTGTATAAAAATTATACACTATTTTGTTATTGTAAATATTATCTTTATTTAGTAAATATTATCATGTTGTAAAAATGTTGATCTGTAACTGGAGCTTTTCTCCCCGAGACTCCACTGACTACCTGCACTTTTATGAGCCCAAATGTATTATTAATTGCTGAAAGTTCTTCCTTGTGGTTCCTGATCTCTTATTTGATATCTGAGGTGTCTTGCAGTACTGGCCATATTAGGCTAGCAAGCTGATCAAGCCTTTCCATCAGCACCCTTCAGACATGTTGATTGTGCTGCTATGCACTGGTTTACTGCTCCAACATATTGTCCAAATTACAAATAGTTCCATATCTTGTCAACATCGAAGCTCTTGTTTACTTTTACAGCCGGAAATAAATTCAAAGATCTAGCAGTAACATTGATTTTAGCAAATGTTTTGATCTGGCTCATGGAACTTCACCAAAATGTACATTCATGGCAAGAGTGATAATGTTGTCACCAACTAGACGGATAATTCATAAACGGAATTGCACTAATTTCTTGCAACGTAGAACACTGGTGTTACACCTACATGGCGGGAGAATAAGGTCTGATAATGTTCCTGTTCCTTACCAGGTTAGGGCCTGTGCAGCAGGACTGCAACTTGGCTTGTCTGCCTCTGTGCCCTGTAAGGGTGAGTGCCTCACCCCCCCCCCCCACCACCACCACCAGCATGCCACTCATCTGTCATGGTCTATACAGTGTTTTTCCACACAGTTTTCAACTCTTTACTGTGCTTGTTGATTGTGTATACTCATATGCTCACTGCAGTCCTGAGGCCCATTGCAAGTAGTCCTGTCTCCTATCAATGTGCCTTTGTGGCAGCACATTCTGATTATAATTCTTCTCAGAAATTGATCTTGCTAAATATTGTTACTGTGTTTTTATTGCACTAAATAGGCCCCTCAAGATTTTGCATGATCACATCTGAAATGCACATATATCAAAGTATTTTGTCAGTCATAGTCCACATTATGATGCCTGTGTCTGCTTGTTCCTGGGCAGGAAGGTTACGCAAGGGCAAGGTATGTGCACTTGTGCATGGCTACTGTGAATCCTGGCCAAGAGTGTTTCTCTGCATGGCATTGCTGTTAATATTTATTATGCTACCTGATATACATCAGTGTACATCATGTGATATGCAGTACACAAGGCCATGCACACCAGTCAGCCATTTATCTTAAAACACCTTCCTCTGCCTTGATTTGGCAACTTGGCAGCAACCACTCATACTCACATTCCCTTAGTGCCTACTCCAATGCTTGGGTTATAAGCCAGTCAAACATTACCAGACTTCATCTCTTTAATTTTAACCTCCAATCAAATCCTGATGTTTTTCACCGCCATGTCTGTATTACGTCTTCCTGTGATTGCATATGGAAAAGAAGAAAACATGAAAATTACTGTGACTGGCTTTTTGAATATCCACTGTAATGTATGAAGTCTATACACATTCTCAAATACATCACTCCTTATTGAAAAACAAACAGTTATTACTTAAAGTTTTGTTTCTCATATTATGAATATCCAGAAAGATGCACACCCAGCATTCAACCATTGCAAGGATGCAACTGTACATGCAACATTATGTAGTAATTCTAGACCCTTACCTAACCCTTATTCTAACTCATACTCCTTGCTAAAATATTTTCTGTCAAATGTTCATCTTCCTGCACACTCCTACTTATCTATACTAAGGAAATGAACATTCAGTCATTTCACAGTTCAATGACTTGAGCATTCAGTCTTATTTACATCCACAAAACTTTCAGTCAAATGTGTATTAGATATTTTGAATTGTGACTATATACTTGTATCACAACTAAAGGTTTACAATAAAAAATCAGATATGTCTTGTTACAGTCTATATCCCACCAGGAAATAATATATCAACTATAGAAGAAATGCTATCCTAGACAACTAATAATATACCTTATGAAAAAAAAATCGTACTAGGAAATATAAATATTGACTGGCAAAAATTTACATCATACTTTCTCTCAGCTAGTATAAACCTTTATGGTTAAACACAACTTATCAACAACACAGTAGATTTAACAATATCAACAGTAAAAGTACAATTATAGACTGAATATTGCTCTTTGACCCTAATAAATTTAGAACCTCTGGAACCTATACATACTCACTTAGTGACTATCTTCCATCCTATACTGAAAGGATGGCTCCCCTGTTGTAAAAGGAAGAAGTAGCCCACAAAAATCACAAAAACTGATAGACCAAAAGAGCCATAAAGGCGATACAGTGGACTATTGTGGATAAGAAAGAAATTATGCATTGTTACTATTATGCAAGAAGCCCAGAATTTCCATACACAAGATATAACTCTGTATGAATTGCAGGAGTCATTACTGGGCACATTGCGGGTGCAGTGAAGAGCACTTATATATAACATCAAAGATTGAAACAATACTAATTTCATGAACTTTAATCATACTTTGACTTAGGAATGGGGTCCATTCCCATCATGGTATTAGAAACCTAAAAGACGTGGAGAAATTAAAAAAAGAAAAAAAGAAAAAAGAAATAAATACATTTTACTGAAATATCTATGAAGATCCTGTGCAACTTAACAAAGATGCTGAAAGAATAGAAGATGTAAATAAAAGAATAGAAGTTCAAATATACAGGATATGAAATGGGATGAACTAACAGCCAAAAAAATTGTAACAAAATTAAGAAAAGCTCCTAAATGGAAAACTCACAGACTAGCTGCAGGACCTAACTTCTGGCTAAACATATTAACATCTTTACATGAAGACTTTACATGAGTAAGAATTATGTATATACACACCCAAAACAGCCTGGTTAACAAGAGGAAAAACAATACTCCTACTAAAGAGCAAACCTGAAAAGTATGCTAAAAATTATAGACCAATAACTTGCCTTCCTACGTTGTATAAACTATACACTGAAATTCATGATGACAGAGTTTATAGTCATTTAGAAGAAAACTCAGTCATGACAATAGAACAAAAGGGTAACAAAAGAAAGTCATATGCAAAAAAACATAATATGTTGTTAAAGGACAACAATGGGATTATATTATTAAATGCTCAACTTTTCTGTCCTTTTTCTCCCTATTTACTGTCCCTGCTATGAATGAACAACAATACAGCATTTAAAATATTTTAAATTGACTGTTTCTGTCCATTAGAACAGTACCTTACTGTACTGTGGTGGTTTCACTTTCAAAATACTTTTATCCCACCATGGAAAAGCTTGCTGTAGTCTACAATTCATTAATGTCATCAAGACCAATAAATTCAGGTAGTTTTCTGTCCAATTCCCTCCCCAAGCTGACATCACCATGACCATCCTAAAAACCCACCAATGCTGTGATGTCACAGCTCCCTGGTCCTACCCCTACCCATACAGAAAGTAAAGGCTAGAACAAGGAAACAGTACATGAGTCAAGTCTCCTGCTGTGAGTTGTCAATCACAGCAGTAACAGCTCAAATTACCCTTAGTACTTTCACAGATAGGAAAGTTAGGTGTGAAGGGGGATGGGAGATGAGTCAAAGTAGTACAATTCAGCTTTTAAAAAAGACTGCAGTTTAGCGATTCTAAAAAGAAGCAGCAGTAAAAAGCACTTTGAATGGCTGTTTTGTGGCATTTGCACTGTCTGTTTTAAGTAGTCATTGAACTACATGAAATGTTACTTACAACTGACTGAAAGCAGTGTATGCATGCAAAATCAGTGCAGTTACAGGAGCTTTAGGAAGAAAGAGGCCTGCATGATATTTTTATTTATTATTTATTTATTTATTTCCAGTTTGATAACCGGGGAAGTCCACTGGGCCCGAAAGCCCGTTTTCAGTGGAGGCCCGGGGAGAAAAGCTCCATAATAAAACATTACACACAAAAACACAGCAGAACAGATTTAAACTAATACACACAAAAACACACTCTGTTCTAATAGCATAATACTTTAACAATTTCCAAACAAGAATGAGGTGCATTGGGCACTATACATAAGAAAAAGATATATTAGTGCAACTGTGAATGTTAGTAAAGTAGGAAATGAAAGGAAATTATAGATAGAGTTTAAATGCAAGAGCAGGGATGCATGGGAGAAACGAATAAGAAGCAAAGAAATTAAAGGAGAGGTATCAGAAGAGGATAGAAAAAGAACAGATAACTAATGTTCAAATTGTGGTTGAGTCCAGGAGACCACCTTGAGAAAAAAGTCAAAAGATTTAAGGAGAGAGTAAGCATAGCACTTGAAGGAAAATAAATGGTTTATTCAGGGAGGAAGGAGGAGATAATGAAAAAGAGAGGGGAGCTAGGGAGAGAGTCAGAAGAAGGGGAACCAGGGGGGTGGGATGGAACTAGGAAAAATTGAGATCTAGGTAGGAAGTATACAATTACATTTCCAATTTTGGAAAAGGTGAGAATGAAGAAGAGATTTAAAGAGTTCATAGTTTGTAGTGGCTCTTAGAAGGGAAGGAAGTGAGTTCCATTTTTTTGCTGTAGTATGCAACTGCATTATGGTATACCTAGAGGCAGACTAAACAATCTGAATTACTTCAAGATGGCAGACCCCATGGGGTCAGACTCAGAAATTATGTATAAAATATTTAAAAACCTGTAAATAGTCCTAGAGTGGTGTTAAAATATAGGAAATACCAAAAACTCTGGTGAAATAAGCAAGTTTTTTTGAGTCTGTGGGTACAATTCTCCTTTAAATAAAGTCATGAAGAAGAACCATAAAAGGGGGAGGAATCTAAGTATGGCATGGATAAAATTCAAAAAAAGCATCTGACAGTATCCCAGATTCATACATAAAAAATGCTTAAAATGTATAAGATACATGCTATACTGATCAATTACATTACAGTGACCATGAAACAGTGGCAAGCCACTTTGCAATTAAGACATGATAAAGGACACATTATTATTCCAAGGATAAAAATTTAAGGGGGGATATTCCAGGGTGACTCTTTGTCACAGGTGTCCTTTCGCCTTGCCCTTAACCCATTAAGTTGTGGACTTAACAGATTAGATCATGGCTTTAAATTAGCTCCCAGAAAACAACAGTGTAAGGACTTCTAATCTTTTTGTGGCTGATTTAAAGCTGTATAATTCATCAGATGAGGAACTGAAAGCACAACTGCAAGTGTTCAAAACATTTTCAGATGCTATAAGACTATAACTTGGTCTTGCTAAACATGCAAAAGCAACCATTAAAACAGGAAAGCTGCAGCACCAAGAAAACATCAGCCTGGGACAAGTGTAACATAAAGGAACTTGGAGCAAGAGGGAGTGTATAAATATTTGGAAATTGATGAAGGATTGACAATTAAACATCTGCAAATGAAAATAAAACTTAGTAAGGAATATTTTAGACTAAAATTAGTACTGAAAACAGTGCTGAGATCTAGGAACAAAGTCCACGCTATAAACCAATTTGCTGTTCCTACCCTTACTTACAGTTTTGGAGTGATTGACTAGCCCTAAAAGGCGTTGAACTGGTTGGACAGGAAAACAAGGAGGGTTCATGCTTATCAAATGATTTACAAAATTCATTGTATACCAAGACTATATATTCCCCATTCTGAAGGCAGTATGGACCTCCTCAAAATTGATTACATGCATAGATCTGCACCAAAAATTAGGAATCCTCTACAGACATAAAAACTTTTTTTAGCAACATCCCCCAAAACCACTCCAGCTACTACCTACCTTCTCCCATCTTTGTTTTATGGTGCACCCATCCTAACCAACATTCAGGCTACAGTTAAAAATATACTAGAGGCATGCTATTATAAGGTTGCAAAATTTGCCACCAACAAATAATACCACAACCAGCTGTACTGCCCTTAAGGTTTTGAATTGGCTCAAATTACCTGACCACTTATATTACATACAGCTTATCTCCACACACATTATTCACAAAGCAGATGAATGCCCTACTTTTACTCTTATTATCCATTCCTATTACCCTAATAGACTGCTTCAATCTAATTAATAACAATTTCTCAGCAGATGTAGCCCCATAAATCCTTTGGCCAGAGTCTCTACTCATTCTCTGTTGCAAAAAAATGAAATTCTATCCCTCTGCTAATTATATCTATCTCTACCCTCTCCAACTTCAAACTACTACTATAAGACTACCTAAATAAGAATTGGATCTACCCAGACTAATCCCCCTTCTTCCACCCCCGGCATAATTTTACTATATTCAGACATAAGGAATTAATCAAATGTATTTTAGATAAATGACAAATATGTTTTTGCCTAGGCTATATTCATACCTCTCAACTGTACAGATTTTTGCAGCATGTCCAGATGTTTGCCTTATATTTTTGGTCCATTTTTCATAAAATTTTGGCTTTCTGACAAATTAGTGGCAAATCATTAAAGACTGAAGTTAGAAAATAATGACAGACATTTGAGTTTTAGACTTCATGCCCTTCAGAAAATTCATGTGAATGCAAAATCTGTTATTCTATCAACTTTCTAAGTATGTAAGAGCAATATTTAAAAAATGTCCCTATTTGTACCACTTTTTTATGGCTTTGTCCAGATTTCTTATTGAGAGGTATGGCTATATTATTTATTTATTATTTATTATTTATTTGTCTTTGCTTACCGGGAAAGCCCAACTGGGTAATGCCCATTTTCAGAGGAGGCCCGGGGAGAAAATCTCCATTTGCTTACATTGCATTATACTAAGCTCCATTCAAACACAGAGTAGTTACATTTCTATTTACATTGACACACAAACATTTGTTACATTTCTATTTACATTTACACATAAACAGTAGTTTCATTTATACATATACATACTAAGAGAAAGCACACATGCAACTTAATGGATTGTACAGGCAGCCGCTATGTATAAAAACTGTTTTGTAATTTCATTAAGAGGTTTTGAATATTATTTTTAAGGAGAGTATTTGGATAGTAATGTACAGTGAAAATGTTTTAACCCTGTGATGAGCATATACAGGACTAAGATTGGTTAAGATGCTGTTTAAGTAGCAGTTTAAAACTGCTGAGCTTGTTAGAGAGTTTTATTTGCATGGGGATACTATTTCAGATTTTAACAATGCATTGGGAGTAGAGTGAGTCTCCTGCAACATTATCGGACAATTGAAAGTAATAAGAATTTGTTACTAGAATGGTGGTCCCTTGCTGGATGGTAGGGTAGTGATACGTTTTGTAGTGCAGGGTGTTTTTCTGGGTGATGAATGAGTTTGTGTTCTGTAGTTAGAGTGGCGAATATTTTAGACAGTTGTACAATTCAAGCCAGTTTAATTGATCTATGGTAAGAAAATGGTGTGTCCTATGAGGGAGACTGATGGCAAATGTAGCTATTTTATTGTAGCAGGAGGCAAGTTTCTTTCTTTCTTTCACAGTTGTTTATATTTGTTAGGATAGGAGCAACGTATAAGAGAGCCAACAGTAAGAAAGTGGTGGCTAGAGATTTCTTGCAGTACCTGTAAAGAATCCATTGATCCTATAAAGGGAGCCTAGTTTGTCAGTGTTTAGATTTAATGGTGTGTAGTATATGGTGGTCATATTTCAGATTGTCCTCTATTATAATACATAGATGTTACTGTGAGTTACAGTTTCAATGACAGTATTATTTGCTGACTTTATGGTAAAAGGTTGCTTTTGGTTTTGGCAACTTTTTGAGGTACAAAGCATTAACTTAGTTTTTCTTGGGGTTGAGTAAGACGTTTGATTCTTTGATCCAGGTTTCTACAGAGGAAAAAGGTTTTTTGGTAATGTCTTGGAGTTCATTTATTACTTAGACCGCCCATATTACTACTGAGTCATCTGCATACTGAACTAAACTAGCATGGTGAATGGAGGTGTGGAGGTCTTTAATAAATATATTAAATAATAGAGGACCAAAGACAGAGGCCTGAGAGACACATGTAGTCTCTGGTTGAAAGGATGAGTAGGTTTGTTGCCATTTAATGGCTTGTTGCCTTCCAGATAGTCAACTAAGGAACCACAACAAGGAGTATTGTGAAAGTCGTGTTGAGGAGAGTCAAATGAGTAGTTGCTGATGTGAGACAGTATCAAATGCCTTTGACAAGTCTAAGAACATGGTGTTCACAAGCAGATCATTGTTTCTATGTTGGTTTATTATATTGATAACATGTAGTAGAGCAGTAGTGGTGCTGTGCTGGGGCCTATATTAACTAGGCATCTCTGCTCCAAAGAGTGTACTCAATGTGTTTAATGTCATCTGTATGAACTGCAACTTGTGAACACATTAACTACTGATAATATTCTCTTTAAACTTGTTATATCTCTCCAGATATTTGCACTATGTATGTAGAAGTTCACAGTGGATGAACTGAAGTTGAATTTTTATTTAGTGAATATGTTGTTTTTCTCTATTAGGTTTTGTAATAACTTTACTTTAACTGTAAACATATTGTGACAAAATTAAGCATTTCTCCCTGTGCCTCCATTGAAAGTGGGTTACTATCCAAGCTGGACTTTCCCAGGAAACAAATGTCATAAAATAAATATAGATATATTAATTTTTAGGGACATTAATGGCTGATCTTTCATAGCAAAGGAAAGCATATGTTGTAGCCTGGGAAGGTGTTATGTAATGTCTCTCTCTTTATATTTATATATATATATATATATATATATATATATATATATATATACACACACATATATTATTTTTACCATTAGGGACCCAGATCTTGTGATAGCTTCCTCAGTAGTGCATTCCAAAAACAGACTTTCCAATAGGAGTAGATCAAACAGTGCTTTGCAGACCAGATAAAGGTCACCTCTATGTAATCTATAAGAAAAAGGTTATAAAAATATTTCCTGAAGCTTTCAGAGCAGTTCAAATTTTTCAACTTTATGATTTTTTTTCTAGTTAAGGAATCATTAAATGTAATAGGAGCAAACTAGGCTAATGACTACTAGGGCCTCTAAAAGCCTAGCAGTGCAACCCAAATGTGACCCACAAATTTGATTTATATTTGTTTTACAGAGGGTGATTTACTGATGACCTCTGTACATCAGAGACATAAGAGGTAGATTAGGGATTGAATTTCTAATTATCCATCCATTAGTCCAAGTTGCATTTAAATAGGGATAGCGAGGAACTCTGCTTCACATGGATAGGTAGTCTGTTGCAGAAAATGGGAATTCTCTGAACAACATATCTGTCTCTTCAAGTTGTCATTTTTATGTTGCAAGGAGCATTTAGATATATTAATCTAGTAGTTCTGATGCTGTTTGTTTTGTGGATGTCCAACATATTCATCAAAACAGAGTCCAGGGATGCCTTGTATTCCAGGCAAAGGTCACCTGTCAGAGGTCTGTATAATACTGAGTAAAGAGACAGAGCTTTGTGGGGAACAGTATAAAACACTGTGTTTTCTCCCTGTGTTCTACTTGTAAGTAACCATCTCTGGACATTCCATTTGCTGCATGTGTCTGGTCAGGTACATACCAAAGAGGGCATTCTACTCTATAGTGGGCCTGATGAGGGCAGAGTGCAGTAGTATGATTACCTCTCTGTTCATAGATGCCATGCCATTGCTTATAAATTGAACAACATAGGAGGATTTCCTTACTACCTTGTACACATGGCCAAAAGCTTGGTTACTATCTACATGAGTTCCTAGATCCATGACCAGTGAATCAACCTTAAGGGTATTGTATTAATGACATAGTTACCCAGGGTGGCAGACTTCACAAAAGGTACTATAATGCATTTTTTGGTACTGAGTTTTAAGCCATGGCTTTGGCGACAAGCATTTGTGCGCATTAGACCTTCCTGAAGAGTGTTCTCATTTTGGGGGGATCCAATGACTGCTCCCAATTTGCAATCATCTGAGAACTTTGTTAGCCAGAGGCCTTTGACATTGGCTTTAAACTCCAACAAGTAGATGCCAAAGAGTAGTGAACCTAGCATATAACCCTGGGAGACTCCACTGGTGACCAGCCTCTTTGTAGAGGTGGCCTCACTGATTCTAACCTCCTGAGTCCAGTCAGTAAACCAGCTAAAGGGATTTATACCTAGTTCTGTAAGTGTGTTGACAATTCCTGAGTGGGATATTGTATCAAATGCCTTAGCCAGATATAGGTAGGCAGTATGCTCAGTTTCCCCTTCATCCATTACATTAGTGACTTTGTCAAAGAAGTCCACAAGATTCTGTAATCATGACCTTCTTTTCACAAAGTCAAACTGGGATGGAACCAGTGTCTGGTGGTCTCCTATTGTATGTCGTTGTTGATAATTTCCATGATAATTCTTTCTATGGCTAAGTAAAAATGACTAGTCAGACTAACGTCAGGAACACCATACCCCTCACGTAGAGCTTGCACGGCCAACCAAACTTGAAAAACACAAACGGCCAGCAAGATGGTTCCAACACTTTATTAAATCAAGGAATGGACATAAGAATGTCCAAATCAGCAGTAAATTCACATTCAATTCAAACCAGTTTTGGCATAAAGCCTTCCTCGGTGAAACTAGTATATAGATTACTGTGCCAACCTTGCATGAAGCACTCTTTATATATAATGATACATGACAGGTCCACCAATCATGTTAGTAGTTATAGTTCTTATTAACATAAAACATTTTTTCTTCAATCTCCACTTTATACATATATCAAAATGATGTTAATGAAACAACAAATGAAATGAAATATAGAAATAATAACAATGATGTAATATAATATATACTATCCATAGTTACATCAAGGAATTGGGACAAGGAATAAAAATAAATATATCTAAATCTATGATCATGTTGACATCCACATAGTATCAAAGATAACTAATCTGCTGGATATGATTTGAAAAAGTCATATTAAATTCAACAATAGTATACAATAATGATAAAGGGTATATATAGTATACACCTACTCCATCCACTAACAAAAGTAATATATAAAAAGTAATATTTAAAGAAGTATTCAATTAACAGCAATATATGGTAATGGTTATAATATATTAGATAATGAAATACATCTGTGAGCCATGTGTGTTGTGTTCCAATAGGACAACAACACCAAGAAGAACTATACTTCATAAATGGTCATTAAACCTGGAGAAAACAAGGCTCCAAGATGAATTATCCAATATTTTTCTTTAAAAGTGAGTGTATTCTCCCAACCTTTTTGATGGCTTCTGTTCCCCACTATTCGGTCGATGACAGTAAACATAAATTTGGCTGTAGGATGTTTGAGTGTGTTGATACAAGGCATTTGTGTTTTTTTTATTCCTAACATTGCTCCTGTGTTCACCAATCCTAATCCTAAGAGAGCGCAATGTTTTGCCCACATAAAAGGATGAACACTGACATGTGGCAAGATAAATTACCCAGCTGCTAGAGCAATTCCCAAAAATTCTTAAGTCGTACACTTTACTGGTGTTAGCACTGCTAAACTGTTTGGTTTTATTACCCGATTACAGGACATACAGTGCCCACATGGAAAAGTGCCCAGCAGTTCATTTCCACTCATGGTCAATTGTTTATATTTTGCTCCACCACTGTCATGGTGTTTGTAATGAGAAAAAATTGAACCAAGTGTTCTACCCCTTCTATATGAAAATTGGCACTGGTGACCCAGTTGTTGCCTGAGGTAATCATTGGCAAGCAAGATGTTCCAATTATTATCCATAATATTCCTAATAATCGGATGATTTCTCCCATAGGTGGTTACAAATCTCAAGGCGCAATCCCCTTTGTTGGCTTTATTAGTCTTATACTCCAGCAACTGTGTTCTAGATTGTCTGTCCGAGCATGTTTTAGCTGATATTATATCAAATGGACGATATCCTCTATCCAAAAATAGTTTGTTTAGGTCCATACTGGCATCCTCATAATCATCCAACGAAAAACTGATACGTTTCATCCGAAGAAACTGGGATTTTGGAATATTGTGGACAGTGTGGCGTGGATGCATACTTGATGCATGTAATAATGTGTTATATTCCGGATATTTGCGATGTATCTTAGTACCCAGTGTATTATCCAGGTTTCTATAAACAGTGACATCCAGAAATTCAATTTGTGTTGGATTGCTAGTTACAGTAAATTCAATACCCCAAACATTACTGTTGAGGTATTCAACAAATTCCTGGAGATATTCAGTATCTGCATGCCACACCATCCAGAAATCATCCAGATATCTTCGCCAAATGTCCATTTCTACCAAATAGATATTGTGTGATGTATTGTATATCAAGCATTCTTCTAGGTAGGCCATGAACAAATCCGCATAAATGGTAGCAAAAGATGCTCCCATAGCGGTGCCCTGAAGTTGCCAGTAGCATTCCCCTTGGAAATATAAAATGTTTTTATTTAAAACATGTTCTGACATGCAAATGATTAGTGTATTAAAGCCAGGTGGGTATAAATTTGTTTTATCAAGCCAAAACTGGAGTTCTTGTAATCCTGCCCAATGTGGAATGCTTGTATATAGGGATTTAACATCCAGTGTACATAGTAACCAATCTGGTTTGATTTGTGTCTCCTCTATAATCTGCAAAAATTGCGTTGTGTCTTTAATCCTTGCTCTAACATGGACTAAAAGTGGTTCCAACTGTTGTGTGAGAAACACTGATAGAGGTTCAGTCAATGAGCCATGGCCAGAAACAATCGGTCTTCCTGGTGGAGAAGTCAAAGATTTATGTATTTTGGGTAATAAATATAATATTTGTTTACATGGGTCTTTGACCATAAGATGTTTTGCTGTATTGGATGATATAATCCCTTCCTCAACTGCATTCTGCAGAAATGCATCAATCTCCTTTTTAAATGTCGGAGTAGGATCTATGCCCATATACATGTAACATTTTGAGTCCGACAATTGTCGAAGACCCTCTTGGATATAATAATCCATGTCCAGAATAACCACCGCTCTACCTTTGTCTGCCTGAAGGATAGCTATTTTATTATTATTTTTGAGTTCCATCAAGGCCTTCCTTTCTACATCATTGATATTATCATGTAGTATATCACTAGTATATGGTGGGAAGTTTAATTCTCTGAGCACAGCCTGTTGAAATGCACCTACATGGGTATTAATAGGGGTTTGAAATGTGGATTTAAGAAAACGGAATTCAGTTGATCTTTGAGAATTGTTGTTATCTTTATCTGAAAAAAATATTTTGAGGTTAAGACAACGGCAAAACTCTAGCATGTCAGTAACAGTCTGATATTGATCACAGAAAAAACTCGGTATGAATCCCAAATCTTTATTTAAAATCCTCTGTTGGTCCAAAGTTAGAACAGTTTTGGAAAGATTAAGAACATTATTGAACACAGTCTCATTTATTTCAATAGCATTTGTATCAACCCATCTATTGAGTCCATATCTAGGCCTTTTTGAGTGTTTACGCCCACCTCTGCGTTTGGTGTTCCTCCTAAAGGGATAGGAACATTACTTTTCTTTTTGGCCTGTGAACTCACTGATGGTACACCTTCACTGTCGGTAAGAGAAGACTCCCCACCCGAGGTACTGGTATACATTTGGTCTTTACGTTTTAGAATAGATCTAGGCCTTTTTCTTGTCTCTGCCCTACCATTACCTAACGCCATGTCCTTAAATCTAACTGACCTTTGAATTTCAAAGGGACGTCCACGACTGTCGTCTGTAAAGTCCCTATTGAATTTTTTAACTTTCCTTTCCTTTGTTAATTTATCATATTGGGTTAGTTCTTTGGATAGATTCGTTACCATGGTTTCATAGTTGCAGGTAGACTCAAATTTCTTACATTTGGTACTAAGATCCTTAACTTCTGCTATATTGATGTCAATTGCTCTTTCGTAATAGCCAGCCAGTATTTTTACCAATCTCATAGAACCTTCCTGTAATGCCTCATTCCATTCCTCAGTCAGCCTCTGTTCAGATCTGCTGACCATCGGTTTTAACCTGATCTGAAGTCCCCTGGGAACTAATTTTTTGAATAAATAGGCTTTGAATAGCCTCAGGTGCCATATATTGGCACGTAGTCCTTTGAGGGCTTTTTCTAAATTAAAGATAGCTGACTGGCATTCATCTTGTAAAAAAGAGTTTTCATTGTTCATGTTGTTGCTTGGGATGGAATCAAGCCCAAATACTTTGATATCCTCCCGATCAGCACACAACCCTTCTAAAATATTGTCCAAATCCATGGTCTAAAAAATTATAAATAGTAAGTCTCCGTAAGGTGAACTATACTGAGTTAAAAAAAAATAACAAGGGATATGTATAGGTATAGTAAGGCAGAATGACAAGAAAAAGGCCTCACTATATTGTTGGGCCTAGGCCAAGACAACTAGTACAAAGTTAAGTATATAAAATATTTAAACCGTAGTTACCAATCAACTAAATACCAGTATCTCCAATTTACAAAACCATATATAATGTGATATACTCAACAGAGTTTATAACCAAGTCTGTGAGAACCAAAAAACAAAAAAACAAATCGACGGGTTATAAAGATGAAGTAGCTAGAAGGACAATATCAATATACCCAATATGCTTTGTTGAAAATGACAACATCTAGTGAACATATAATGTCCCCATGGATATTTGGTACACAAGTATAGATATAGTATATATTGTTGTTTGTTATATCAAAGTAGAATACATACTATATTACTGTCCACCATGCAGCCTACAACAATATTACTGTTTTTACAAATATACCTATACCAAGAATTGTTATATATACTGAAAAAGAGAAAGGGTGATGGTTTATCGAAAATAATCAAATGTTGCAAAAGCAAACCACCATATAATAGAGTATATCTCAATTTAGTATCCTATTATGTATAGTAAGTTTGCACCAAGCCCCATCAAAGCTTAGTACCTGGCCAAGAACTGAAGATGATAGTACATTGATCATTGGTTGGACCATAAGTGTCCAAATCATAAGTCATAATGCGGGAACATATGTATAAAAAATATATATGCCTGAGTATAATAATATCTGTATTACATATATAGTCTTATTGCCATTCGAATCGTCCTTGATGTAAAACAACATACATATGCTAACTATTGATTTGCTATATCATCTCCAGCAATATCATCTATATATATATATATATATATATATATATATATATATATATATATATATATATATACACATTACCATAGGACCCCACATATATAGGAGCACGGTATCTTGCCAAAAAACTTAGATGACACAGATACTACACATCATAGCAAAACCATGTAAAATATAGACTCTGAAGTTCAAATAGTCCTCTTAAATATATTTAAAGCAGTATTCTCAAATACTATGTAACGTATATGGTGTAAAACATCGAAATACTCGTATATATTATAACATAGTATTATAAATACAGCACAGAAAGTCCAAATGGTCCCCTTAAATATATTTAAAGCAATGTTCTTAGAGGCTATGTAGCTTATATGGTATAAAACATCGAAAACTCGTATATATTATATCATAGAATCATGCATAAAACATAGAATGTCCCATAGATTCTAATGGACGATTGTGATGTTCATCATAAATCATCGTAAATAGTCAATGGTTTAAATGTCCAGGACCCAAAGAACATAGAAAAAAAATAATGTTGAACTGTATATACATCCACAATGTCCCAATAGACCCGATACGTTACTCACAAGCTGAAGTCCCTTCACAAATTGTGTCGCGATTCATGTAATAAAACATGCATAAAGTACAAATAAATTCTCTTTCCTCTTGGTCCAATGTAAATCGAGTTATATAAAGTTCCAAAAAACATCGCTGTAGGCCCAACACGCTACTGATGAGCTGAAGCCCTGGATAAACAATAGTCACAAATCCCAAAGCATAAATGTCCCAAAAATAACGAATAAATCTGCTTATTCTTGGCCCAGTAATAATTGAATGATGTATAGTTCCCAAAAAGCAACAGTACCTGGACTTGTGTAGACCGCGCGTTCGATAATACCAAAAAAAATGCTTCTTACTTCTGATCTGGTGTACAAATTTCCACAAATCTCACTGCCCCAATATCCATGCGAAAACCATATGCCAAAATAAAGTGTTGATATCCAAAAATAACTGCATACACCAACGTCGGCAAAGACAAAAAATGTGTAGAGGTTATAAGTGAGGAGCCTTCTCCCACCGACAGCAAGGAAGCGTTGCTCACAGAGAGATCAACACGACATCAGGAACACCATACCCCTCACGTAGAGCTAGCACGGCCAACCAAACTTGAAAAACACAAACGGCCAGCAAGATGGTTCCAACGCTTTATTATTAAATCAAGGAATGGACATAAGAATGTCCAAATCAGCAGTAAATTCACATTCAATTCAAACCAGTTTTGGCATAAAGCCTTCCTCAGTGAAACTAGTATATAGATTACTGTGCCAACCTTGCATGAAGCACTCTTTATATATAATGATACATGATAGGTCCACCAATCATGTTAGTAGTTATAGTTCTTATTAACATAAAGCATTTTTTCTTCAATCTCCACTTTATACATATATCAAAATGATGTTAATGAAACAACAAATGAAATGAAATATAGAAATAATAACAATGATGTAATATAATATATACCATCCATAGTTACATCAAGGAATTGGGACAAGGAATAAAAATAAATATATCTAAATCTATGATCATGTTGACATCCACATAGTATCAAAGATAACTAATCTGCTGGATATGATTTGAAAAAGTCATATTAAATTCAACAATAGTATACAATAATGATAAAGGGTATATATAGTATACACCTACTCCATCCACTAACAAAAGTAATATATAAAAAGTAATATTTAAAGAAGTATGCAATTAACAGCAATATATGGTAATGGTTATAATATATTAGATAATGAAATACATCTGTGAGCCATGTGTGTTGTGTTCCAATAGGACAACAACACCAAGAAGAACTATACTTCATAAATGGTCATTAAACCTGGAGAAAACAAGGCTCCAAGATGAATTATCCAATATTTGGATATATTGCTTTTTTTGGATGTCAGCATGATCATAGATTTAGATATATTTATTTTTATTCCTTGTCCCAATTCCTTGATGTAACTATGGATGGTATATATTATATTACATCATTGTTATTATGTCTATATTTCATTTCATTTGTTGTTTCATTAACATCATTTTGATATATGTATAAAGTGGAGATTGAAGAAAAAATGTTTTATGTTAATAAGAACTATAACTACTAACATGATTGGTGGACCTATCATGTATCATTATATATAAAGAGTGCTTCATGCAAGGTTGGCACAGTTATCTATACACTAGTTTCACTGAGGAAGGCTTTATGCCGAAACCGGTTTGAATTTAATGTGAATTTACTGCTGATTTGGACATTCTTATGTCCATTCCTTGATTTAATAATAAAGCGTTGGAACCATCTTGCTGGCCGTTTGTGTTTTTCAAGTTTGGTTGGCCGTGCAAGCTCTACGTGAGGGGTATGGTGTTCCTGATGTCGTGTTGATCTCTCTGTGAACAACGGTTCCTTGCCGTCAGTGGGAGAAGGCTCCTCACTTATAACCTCTACACATTTTTTGTCTTTGCTGACGTTGGTGTATGCAGTTATTTTTGGATATCGACACTTTATTTTGGCATATGGTTTTCGCATGGATATTGGGGCAGTGAGATTTGTGGAAATTTGTACACCAGATCAGAAGTAAGAAGCGTTTTTTGGTATTATCGAATGCGCGGTCTACACAAGTCCAGGTGCTGTTGCTTTTTGGGAACTATACATCATTCGATTATTACTGGGCCAAGAATAAGCAGATTTATTCGTTATTTTTGGGACATTTATGCTTTGGGATTTGTGACTATTGGTTATCTAGGGCTTGAGCTCATCAGTAGCGTGTTGGGCCTACAACGACGTTTTTTTGGAACTGTATATAACTCGATTTGCATTGGACCAAGAGGAAAGAGAATTTATTTGTACTTTATGCAGGTTTTATTACATGAATCGCGACACAATTTATGAAGGGACTTCAGCTTGTGAGTAACGTATCTGGTCTATTGGGACATTGTGGATGTATATACAGTTCAACATTATTTTTTTCTATGTTCTTTGGGTCCTGGACATTTAAACCATTGACTATTTACGATGATTTATGATGAACATCACAATCGTCCATTAGAATCTATGGGACATTCTATTTTTTATGCATGATTCTATGATATAATACATACGAGTTTTCGATGTTTTATACCATATAAGCTACATAGTCTCTAAGAGCATTGCTTTAAATATATTTAAGGGGACCATTTGGACTTTCTGTGCTGTATTTATAATACTATGTTATAATATAAAAGAGTATTTTGATGTTTTACACCATATAAGTTACATAGTATTTGAGAATACTGCTTTAAATATATTTAAGAGGACTATTTGAACTTCAGAGTCTATATTTTACATGGTTTTGCTATGATGTGTAGTATCTGTGTCATCTAAGTTTTTTGGCAAGATACTGTGCTCCTATACATATATATATATATATATATATATATATATATATATATATATATATATATATATATATATATATATATATATATATATAGATATATATATATATATATACATATGATATTGCTGGAGATGATATAGCAAATCAATAGTTAGCATATGTATGTTGTTTTACATCAAGGACGATTCGAATGGCAATAAGACTATATATGTAATACAGATATTATTATACTCAGGCATATATATTTTTTATACATATGTTCCCGCATTATGACTTATGATTTGGACACTTATGGTCCAACCAATGATCAATGTACTATCATCTTCAGTTCTTGGCCAGGTACTAAGCTTTGATGGGGCTTGGTGCAAACTTACTATACATAATAGGATACTAAATTGAGATATACTCTATTATATGGTGGTTTGCTTTTGCAACATTTGATTATTTTGAATAAACCATCACCCTTTCTCTTTTTCAGTATATATAACAATTCTTGGTATAGGTGTATTTGTAAAAACAGTAATATTGTTGTAGGCTGCATGGTGGACAGTAATATAGTATGTATTCTACTTTGATATAACAAACAACAATATATACTATATCTATACTTGTGTACCAAATATCCATGGGGACATTATATGTTCACTAGATGTTGTCATTTTCAACAAAGCATATTGGGTATATTGATATTGTCCTTCTAGCTACTTCATCTCTATAACCTGTCGATTTGTTTTTTTGTTTTTTGGTTCTCACAGACTTGGTTATAAACTCTGTTGAGTATATCACATTATATATGGTTTTGTAAATTGGAGGTACTGGTATTTAGTTGATTGGTAACTACGGTTTAAATATTTTATATACTTAACTTTGTACTAGTTGTCTTGGCCTAGGCCCAACAATATAGTGAGGCCTTTTTCTTGTCATTCTGCCTTACTATACCTATACATATCCCTTGTTATTTTTTTTAACTCAGTATAGTTCACCTTACGGAGACTTACTATTTATAATTTTTTAGACCATGGATTTGGACAATATTTTAGAAGGGTTGTGTGCTGATCGGGAGGATATCAAAGTATTTGGGCTTGATTCCATCCCAAGCAACAACATGAACAATGAAAACTCTTTTTTACAAGATGAATGCCAGTCAGCTTTCTTTAATTTAGAAAAAGCCCTCAAAGGACTACATGCCAATATATGGCACCTGAGGCTATTCAAAGCCTATTTATTCAAAAAATTAGTTCCCAGGGGACTTCGGATCAGGTTAAAACCGATGGTCAGCAGATCTGAACAGAGGCTGACTGAGGAATGGAATGAGGCAGTACAGGAAGGTTCTATGAGATTGGAAAAATATTGGCTGGCTATTACGAAAGAGCAATTGACATCAATATAGCAGAAGTTAAGGATCTTAGTACCAAATGTAAGAAATTTGAGTCTACCTGTAACTATGAAACCATGGTAGTGAATCTATCCAAAGAACTAACCCAATATGATAAATTAACAAAGGAAAGGAAAGTTAAAAAATTCAATAGGGACTTTACAGACTACAGTCGTGTTAAGGACATGGCGTTAAGTAATGGTAGGGCAGAGACAAGAAAAAGGCCTGGATCTATTCTAAAACGTAAAGACCAAATGTATACCAGTACCTCGGGTGAGGAGTCTTCTCTTACCGACAGTGAAGGTGTACCATCAGTGAGTTCACCAGCCAAAAAGAAAAGTAATGTTCCTATCCCTTTAGGAGGAACACCAAATGCAGAGGTGGGCATAAACACTCAAAAAGGCCTAGATATGGACTCAATAGACGGGTTGATACAAGTACTACTGAAATAAATGAGACTGTGTTCAATAATGTTCTTAATCTTTCCAAAACTGTTCTAACTTTGGACCAACAAAGGATTTTAAATAAAGGCTTGGGATTCAGACTGAGTTTTTTCTATGATCAATATCAGACTGTTACTGACTTGCTAGAGTTTTGCCATTGTCTTAACCTCAAAATATTTTTTTCAGATAAAGATAACAGCAATTCTCTAAGATCAACTGAATTCCATTTTCTTAAATCCACATTTCAACCCCCTATTAATACCCATGTAGCTGCATTTCAACAGGCTGTGCTCAGAGAATTAAACTTCCCACCATATACTAGTGATATACTACATGATAATATCAATGATGTAGAAAGGAAGGCCTTGATGGAACTCAAAAATAATAATAAAATAGCTATCCTTCAGGCAGACAAAGGTGGAGCTGTGGTTATTCTGGACATGGATTATTATATCCAAGAGGGTCTTCGACAATTGTCGGACTCAAAATGTTACATGTATATGGGCATAGATCCTACTCCGACATTTAAAAAGGAGATTGATGCATTTTTGCAGAATGCAGTTGAGGAAGGGATTATATCATCCAATACAGCAAAACATCTTATGGTCAAAGACCCATGTAAACAAATATTATATTTATTACCCAAAATACATAAATCTTTGACTTCTCCACCAGGAAGACCGATTGTTTCTGGCCATGGCTCATTGACTGAACCTCTATCAGTGTTTCTCACACAACAATTGGAACCACTTTTATTCCATGTTAGAGCAAGGATTAAAGACACAATGCAATTTTTGCAGATTATAGAGGAGACACAAATCGAACCAGATTGGTTACTATGTACACTGGACATTAAATCCCTATATACAAGCATTCCACATTGGGCAGGATTACAAGCACTCCAGTTTTGGCTTGATAAAACAAATTTATACTCACCTGGCTTTAATACACTAATCATTTGCATGTCTGAACATGTTTTAAATAAAAACATTTTATATTTCCAAGGGGAATGCTACTGGCAACTTCAGGGCACCGCTATGGGAGCATCTTTTGCTCCCATTTATGCGGATTTGTTCATGGCCTACCTAGAAGAATGCTTGATATACAATATATCACACAAAATCTATTTGGTAGAAATGGACATTTGGCGAAGATATCTGGATGATTGCTGGATGGTGTGGCGTGCAGATACTGAATATCTTCAGGAATTCGTTGAATACCTCAACAGTAATGTTTGGGGTATTGAATTTACTGTAACTAGCAATCCAACACAAATTGAATTTCTAGATGTCACTGTTTATAGAAACCCGGATAATACACTGGGTACTAAGATACATCGCAAATATCCGGAATATAACACATTATTACATGCATCAAGTATGCATCCATGCCACACTGTCCGCAATATTCCAAAATCCCAGTTTCTTCGGATGAAACGTATCAGTTCTTCGTTGGATGATTATGAGGATGCCAGTATGGACCTAACCAAACGATTTTTGGATAGAGGATATTGTCCATTTGATATAATATCAGCTAAAACATGCTCGGACAGACAATCTAGAACACAGTTGCTGGAGTATAAGACTAATAAAGCCAACAAAGGGGATTGCGCCTTGAGATTGGTAACCACCTATGGGAGAAATCATCTGATTATTAGGAATATTATGGATAATAATTGGAACATCTTGCTTGCTAATGATTACCTCAGGCAACAACTGGGTCACCAGTGCCAATTTTCATATAGAAGGGGTAGAACACTTGGATCAATTTTTTCTCATTACAAACACCATGACAGTGCTGGAGCAAAATATAAACAATTGACCATGAGTGGAAATGAACTGCTGGGCACTTTTCCATGTGGGCACTGTATGTCCTGTAATCAGGTTAATAAAACCAAACAGTTTAGCAGTGCTAACACCAGTAAAGTGTACGACTTAAGAATTTTTGGGAATTGCTCTAGCAGCTGGGTAATTTATCTTGCCACATGTCAGTGTTCATCCTTTTATGTGGGCAAAACATCGCGCTCTCTTAGGATTAGGATTGGTGAACACAGGAGCAATGTTAGGAATAAGAAAACCACAAATGCCTTGTATCAACACACACTCAAACATCCTACAGCCAAATTTATGTTTACTGTCATCGACCGAGTAGTGGGGGACAGACGCCATTAACAAGGTTGGGAGAATACACTCACTTTTAAAGAAAAATATTGGATAATTCATCTTGGAGCCTTGTTTTCTCCAGGTTTAATGACCATTTATGAAGTATAGTTCTTCTTGGTGTTGTTGTCCTATTGGAACACAACACACATGGCTCACAGATGTATTTCATTATCTAATATATTATAACCATTACCATATATTGCTGTTAATTGCATACTTCTTTAAATATTACTTTTTATATATTACTTTTGTTAGTGGATGGAGTAGGTGTATACTATATATACCCTTTATCATTATTGTATACTATTGTTGAATTTAATATGACTTTTTCAAATCATATCCAGCAGATTAGTTATCTTTGATACTATGTGGATGTCAGCATAATCATAGATTTAGATATATTTATTTTTATTCCTTGTCCCAATTCCTTGATGTAACTATGGATGGTATATATTATATTACATCATTGTTATTATTTCTATATTTCATTTCATTTGTTGTTTCATTAACATCATTTTGATATATGTATAAAGTGGAGATTGAAGAAAAAATGTTTTATGTTAATAATAACTATAACTACTAACATGATTGGTGGACCTATCATGTATCATTATATATAAAGAGTGCTTCATGCAAGGTTGGCACAGTAATCTATATACTAGTTTCACTGAGGAAGGCTTTATGCCGAAACCGGTTTGAATTTAATGTGAATTTACTGCTGATTTGGACATTCTTATGTCCATTCCTTGATTTAATAATAAAGCGTTGGAACCATCTTGCTGGCCGTTTGTGTTTTTCTCGTCAGACTAATGTGTCTGTATTTTCCAGGATCTGTTGAAGGTCCTCCCTTATGAAGGGTGATGACTGTCTCAGTTCTCCATTCACTTGGCACAAAGCCTATTTTAAGACTAGAGTTAAATAATTTTTATTTATTAAACATTTGTTTAACAGAAAAGTCTGACTGGGACAGGCCCTATTTTCAGTGGACACCTGGGGAGAAATGCTCCAGACTCACATCTTTGGAATATACGAGGAAACTGGAGCACCAAGAGGAAACCCATGTGAATGCTGGGAAGACTTTCAGACTCTGCACAGAAGGCACCCCAGCTGAGAATCAAAATGGAGAACCTCTTGCTGTGAGGTGACAATGCTAACAGCTGCACCACTGTGCCACCTGACTCCAGGGCTCCTGTTAAGTAATATTTTACACTATTCCGGGGGCATACTGGGATGTTATTTGTGCCCACTGAGGCTGTGTTTTTGGCTTTAGTGAGTACAGCCAGTACATACTCCCTAGTTATAGTTGGATGGGTTATGCTTCAGGATATTATTGGGGGGGTGGATAGGGTTGAGAGGGGGGTAAGGTTGGAACTGAATTTCTCCACTCAGATTCGCTATATCTCCAGGCTTGGTGAATGTGGCACCATTAACCATTTCAATACATTGCTGTGTGTTGCCTTGAGGTTTCTGACATAGCTGTAGAAGGCCTTATGGTTATCTTTCAGCTGGGAGGATACCAATACCTCAACGTTAGCTTTGTTTGACCTAATTAGCCTTCTTAGTTGCCTATTTACTTTGATAAGAGAGTTTTTATCTTTATGGGAATTACCGTTTGTGACTTTTGTCATTTTTTTTCTTTTGTTGCATGTTCTGTTTCATTTGGGATGCCACCAAGGCAGTTTGTTTTAGGGACTAGTTCTGGGCTTACTTCTGCTAGGTACAGTGGCATCTATACAACCATTGACATGGTTGTACAGAGTTTCTGAGAGCGATTCAGCATTAGATGGTGTTTTCTCTAGGTTTGGACAGGCATTGCATTTTGGCAAACAATCATTTAATGACAGGTAATTTGAAATGAAATAGTTCCTAAATGTTATTGGTTTTAATGGGCTTACAGAATTGATTTTGATTTTGAAGCTATATGGTCAGGCCTTACCAGGAAGGACGAGACAACTGGGAGTCCAGAGTTCTCCGATATTTGTGAGCAAGAGGTCCAGTATGTTATAGCTCCTAGTGGGCATATTTACTATTTGGTCAAGGCTGTTTGTAGTCAAAAAACTCTAGGAATCTCTGTGCCTGAAGACTTGAGATCATGTAGGATTCTCAGTTTATAGAGGAGTAAATAAAGTCTTCCATGAGTAGGGTTTTAGGTTGGATGGTAAGGGTGTCCAGTTGGTCTAACTATGCATTGTGATTTTCTTGGGAAATGGAGAGTGATCAATAGCTGGCTATGATATGGTATGGGATTTTGTTTGTGGTCATCTGCACATGGATGAACTCCCCCACTTTATCCTATTTGACCACCCAAGAGGAATGGTTTTTACTGATGTATATTGAAATATCTCCACTTTTAACTCTTGTCTGTGCCACTAGTGGTTTAAAAGTATGGAATGCACTGAACGTTTGCCCTGCCAAGGTACTCACTGCCATTTTAAACCATGTCTCAGTAATTGCACAGATATCTATATTCTTGAGTGTGGGGGGGGGGGCTTGGAAGGAGTGTATGTTTTTTTTATTTAGGTTCCTGGCATTGAGCATTAACACCTTGAGTTTCTGTTGAGTCGATTTTATTATGTTGGTAGGTCTGTCAATTTGACATTGCCTAAATAGGCAGCATGGGGGGTGTGCAAAGCATTAGCCAGTATTCAGAAGCTTAGAGAGAAAGGTGAAGACCATCACTGGCAAAGCAACATGGTCTGTTGACCACATCCTCCCAAGATGACAAATATTGCATCTCTTTACAATAACACCGGAAATGCAGCCAGTTGTCGAAATCAATAATTTTTTGCTCATTTTGTGGCATAAACTGGTAATATGCTGCTTAGTGCCAGGCTCCTACTAGCATGATACACATAGCCTGAAAGCTCCTGTCTTCTTATAGTCCAGGGAGGTACATCTCAGGACAGTTACACCTACATGGACTATGATGGAATCATACTGGCACCTTTGGTGTAATGACTTGCGTGCATGCGCGATTTGGCAGATCATGGCTCCAGATAAACAACTAACAATTATGTTCTCCTTTTTCAGCCTGGTAAGAGGGGCATCAGTATATTTTACAACAGAGTATGATTACAGTCCTGGGATGTGTGTCTGCTTGCTTTAGTGGCTTAGTTTTTGAGCCTCCACCGAGAACGACAATATGCGTAGTGTTAGGTGATGTTTTTTCTGAGTGCCTTTGAGTTTGCTGAGGCGTAGTTCTGACAAAGCATGGACTAGGAGCTCTTTGTTTTTGAGGAAGATTGCTATTAAGTGCCTCAGTATACATTAGTCTATGTGTGTATTATGTGCTATATGAGGTGGGTGTTGTGTGTGTGTGGTTTTGACAACCTGATGTGGGCTTGTATTGCAAGAGTTTAGTCTCCAGTATCATTGTTAATTACATTTCTCGCATACTGTGTCTGCTTCTTTGGAGATTAAGTGGTTGTCAGTAAATGTTGTCTCAAGATACCCATATCTGCCAAGCTGGATACAAGAGAAGTTATGAAACTGCATGTCCATACTGTCCCAGTCCTTTGATTTCTGATGATTTGTGAGATACAAGGGGATGGTGAATTGAGGTTAGGAGGCTATTAAGGGTATTAATTTGCACGGGTTAATAAGGGTGCTTTATTGGGGCAGATTAAACTAAACACTAAACATTTCTACTAACTTTAATGTTTACACAATACTGAATTCTACTAAATCTGTAGGTATTGCCACTCATGGCCCAAATAGCTGCTCTAAGCTTGTTGGCACACAAGGTATTTGCACTTTATTGCTTCTTTACAGGTTCCATTTTTATGAACTGTTCTACAGTGTAAACTTGCTTTCTATGTGTTTGCTACTTTACAGAGCACTGATATCCCACACAAATATGCAGAAGAAAACAGAAAACTAAATAGTGATGCCTCTGGTCATTAAAATGACTACATGATAAGTCCTTTTGTGTAGTTCCCAACTCAAATACACCAGGCAAACATCACTTCCCACAAGATGAATAAACCCAGTCTTCTTGATGTAAAGAAAGTAGAACAGATAGACAAGTGCAATGCTAACACAAACCATTTAAGCAACCATCTAGCTGGAAATCCCTTGCTGAAGGTAATTTCAAAACAGTAACAATGAGAGGAGGAGCATTTTTTCCCCAAAAGAATCAGTGAATTGCACACAAAAGCAGGAAACAAAAGTGATGACTCAAAATAACTCAGTGCGATTTATCAATCAAAAGTACTTAACTTTGCCTGGATGGTACTGGATACAAGTAAAACATTTCTGAAATGCAGGCTAAGACTACAAGCTTTGCTGAGCTCCAGGATAATGAGCAGAAGAAAATATGTAGTAAAGGGGGTTTATTCAAGAACAATACTGGTTTGCTGGGTGGGCACTTAGTAATATTGCATTCAACATGAGATTGTATCAGTAAGATATAAAGTGATATAATGATCTCCCCGGAGTGATAAGACTATATTCAGATTTAGATGGACTAGATAATATGCTTTTGTGACTTTGGTAAAAACTCATTGTTATCTGTGATTGTTCATAGATCATTAATGATTGTGTCATTTTTATTATGAGTTGACCACTTAATCCAGTGATGGTGAACCTATGACACGTGTCAAAGATGACACACCATAACGCTTTGGGTGACACACCAGCGTTCACCAATACCCGTGTTACCAATGAAACTGCTTTTGCATTCATTGCTCGTGTGAAGTGCATTAAATTGTTTTGGTCCAGGAGCCAGTTCAACAACATTGCTGCAGACAGAAGGCAGTTATTAACATCAAAGACTATTTCGGTATACTGTCTCGATACAGTCTGCAAAGGGCAGTGCTGACATTGTTTTCTCTTTATGGTTGCACTTCTGCAAAGGACAAGTAGTCTGCATTTCTAAGCGTGTGCTGTTTTATATTCCTCTCAACTGACCCTCTTATTCCAGCCTAAAACTGATGACTTTTTAGACGTAATAATGACAATAATTAGATTGATAGACTTATTTTATTTAAGAAAATGTATATTTTATGTTCATTTTTTTCTGTCAGTGTCTCAAATTAATATTACTAGCAGTTTAAAACGGTCCATATCCCTTATTTGTAGTTTTGTCCCTGATTCTATTGAGATTTACCCTGATGTATTGAGGGCTATGCTGTTTTTGCTGTTTTATTTATTTATTTATATATTTATTTATTTTATTTATTTTTTTTTATTATTTTTTGGGGGGAATGTGACACATCATATGAGTCAAGTTAGGCATTTTCCGAATTGTTGACACACCAAGCCCAAAAGGTTCACCATCACTGACTTAATGTGTCATTATATTTCATATCGCAAGTTTCACAGTGCTATATTTACTGACATAAAATATGAGATAATTGCTATTGTATCAGTTGTGTATTTTTTCAGACTTTTTAAAGAATGTTAATATCTTTAATTGAAGTGAGTAAATCTTTTAACCAGCTCATTTCTCACTTTTATATTTGAGACTTGTTTAAAAGATAATCTGAGAATTTCGTCCTAGACAACTAATGTAGTGTATTATAGCATCATGCTCCATGCAAATGCTGACTAATGAAGGACATCATAAAATACCAAGCAATATTTTGTGGAATACCAATATAGCAGAAAATGGAAAAAACATGGAATTGTGCCATGGAAGTTTACTGTGATTCATAGACATTTATGATCTGATTATTCTCATATTATGCATATACCTCTCAACTGCATAGGTTTTTGCAGAATGTCCAAATTTTTGCCTCATATTTTTGCTGTGTTCCTCCTAAAATCTGTCCCATTCTGGCAAATAGCTGAGGATTGAAGAAATTAAATAATGACAAACATTTGAGTTTAAGACTCCACATCCTTCAGAAAATTCATGCTAATGCAAAACCTATTATTCTATCAGCTTTCTAAGTTTGTAAGGGCAGTATTTAAAATCTGCCCATATCTGTCCCCCATCATTTTAAGCTTTGCCCAAATTTTTTGCTCTAAGAGTTTGCGAGGTATGATGATACTGCATTACGTCATGATTGTCCCATTTCTGCAAGTGCAACTGCATTTATTTATTTTACCATATACATGAGTTTTAGACTAAATGCATTGTTATCATTGATTTATTGCTACAAAGGTATGAACTTACTGTGATTATATTAACTCACGTGCTGCTCTGTAATGAAACAGCATTTGCATTGCTACTGCTGATTGCTAGTTAGCAAAGATAAGCAAGTCTGTCACTTTTTTTGCAGTTTATTAATAGCTCCAACTCTCTCTCGATGGTTTCTTTATATTTTGTCATATTGTAAATGGTGGCTATCTATGCCTGTTCGGCTACTAACCCATTGTGTTGCTACTTTGGATACAATGTGTTGACATGAAACTTACTTCAATGTGTTACAATGCAGTTTGAGTAAAATAGTATATTCTATGCACAATACAACCAAAATAATCAGAATCCATGGTGTTATTTCACTAATGAGGCATTATATTACAATCCTAGCACCACACTTAGTAACAGTAATTCATTGTTTTCCTAGTATTTTGTTTTTTTGTTGCTTTTTTATCATTTTTGTATTTTTTTTCTGCTTAAGAATGATATATCCACAAAAACAATTACATCAAATAAGTCTCAAAGAGATGTGCACTCATCTATTACCTTCACCTTGCTACATGCTGCCATCATACGTTTGCCACATTTGTTTAGTTCTGGTTTAGTTGGATATTAAATTTGACCTGTCACTTATTTTCCAACTTGTAGCATTTGTTATGAATTTCAGCATGTATAATCATGTAAGTATATCTCTTCCTGCTGAACGTTTTCCCCTTAAACTGTCTTTCACTTCCACTATAGTCCTCCCTTGGTCAGGTTAGGGTCAACTGGAAAAAAATTCACTTTGCTTTTATGTAGCTCGCTAGTTTTGTTCATGTTCACATATCCACATATCATTACCTCACTACTGACTTCCTTTAATTTCACATGTGCCTTATAACTTGAGTCATCTTCTACAAAGATGACCGCATCTTCCTCAGCAATTCTATAATTACCTAAATAAGTAACTTTCTTTGAAAGTTCTCCCTTCTATGCTCTTTGTTTCACCCAGCCTTCTGAAGTTATAACTCCTATGACTCTTGTCTATGGTATTATCCTTTTTTATTAAGCTTCCTAATTGTTAAGTTTGTAATATAGTGTCCAATGTTCTTCTTAGCATGGCATGGTTTCTATTCTCCTTTATAGTTACTGCATACATTTTTTCTGCACCCTTGTCAGCTACATGTCACACTTCACTGATTTATACTTTTCTAGTCTGAGTGTTTTTACTTTCATCTTTTACAATTTATTGTGCGGCATCACTGATATGGCCTTTACTTGATTGACTGATCCCTTTACTTGGTATATTGTCCCAAGCTCCCATGCTGAAAAAACCTGTCCTCCAAGTTTGGTCTTTATATAGTACCAGAAATTTATTTTTCCATTGGTAAAACTGCACAATGAATACATCATATTTGTGCAGCCCTCCTATTGCATTAAAAGATATCATAGCTTTCCAAGAAAGATTTGTCTGGCCCATTGAAAAAAATTCTTGAGTATATGGAAATACATGGTTTTCAGTAAAAAAAAATTTTTATATCCTGGACTTGAGAAACTGCATAGTTAAAACTCAACTGTAAAATGTCACACTAACTCAGTTTTCACTATATGTCCCTCACTGACTTGTTGAATTCCTAAAAAAGAAACAAAGCAAAAAAACACAAGTATGATGAGAGACTCCTGTTTATATTTGTTTATTTATTTGTGTGTGTGTGTGTGTGTGTGTGTGTGTGTGTGTATACATATATATATATATATATATATATATATATATATATATATATATATATATATTGTGTATATATTTTAAAGCAGGTTTAACTAATAGATGCCTAGAATCAAAGAATGCTGCTAGTTATAGACAGAGTAATGGGTATTTCTGCAAAAACAATTATGTACATAATTGAGAGTTGATAGAAATGCACCCTGCACATAATGGAATATTTTTTTATTTATATTTTTTTAATTTTATTTTATTTTACATTTGTTGACCGAACTAGTCCAACTGGATATATGTCCATTTTCAGTAGAGGCCTGGGGAGATAAGCTTCAAAATAAAAATAAATTGACAGTTACAAAGGATAACTTTTAGCACATTGATACAGTTCTTTTCAATATGACAAAGTGCAAATTAAAAACATATGACAAAAGAGTTAATTTCCTATTCCAATCTAGAGTAGGAAATATCATCTAGTTAATGCTCTTCCAAAGTAATTTATAGCTGATTACTTATCTTGTATTTATCATTTCAGCAGAAGTAAATAACTTGGTCTAAGAAGAGAAAGTAGAAAGAATGAAAAAGTGTAACAAACAAGTAAAGGTTAGTCAGGGTTACAACTAGGATATAGCCAGTGTTTTCTGAGGTATATTTTAAGTTTCTGTCTGAAAATTGATAGGGAGGAAAGTGATGTAAGATCACTAGGAAGTAGATTCCAGTTTTTCCCAACTGTATTTTAGAAGAGAGAGCCCCCTGCCATGTTGTTTGATTTGGTTGTACAAACTAGTAGTTTATTAGAAGAGCATAAGGTGTTCAGATTTTTCTTGGCACAGATCAGGGAAGATAGTATTGGAGTCTTATGAGGCTGGTAAAGGGTCTTATGGGCAATTATAAGTTGGTTAAAAATTAGCTGATTCTGAAGGTCCAGTCAACCTAGCTGTGATAGATTCTGACAGTGATGGGTTCTGATGGGTTGTCCAGTGGCAAATCTGGCAATGTTATTGTAGGATTTGGCTAGTTTCAGGAGATTATGTTTAGACAGGTTAGTATAAATAGGAGAGGCATAAAGAAGAGTAGAGATTAGGTGGGAGTGGACGAGTAGATCTGGCTAATGAAGTAAGGAATGTTTTAATCCTGTAGAGGAAGCCCATTTTTTTGTTGACAGTTTTTACTGTATTGTTTATATGAGTATCAAAGGAGATGTGGTTGTCAATAGTTACTGCTAGGAGTTTTTTGTTATATCAGGAGATATGAGTGTTCCATTTCTAGATGTAATTGAGAAATTAATTTGGGTGGACTTACGGGTAGGAGTAAATAGTAGGAGCTTTGTTTTTTGTGATTCAATTGGAGGCAACATTGAAGAAACCATATTTCAACTATACTAAATACTGATTGAGTTTTTGATTGCAGTTCAGATGATGAACTGGCTGAGCAACTTATTGTCGAGTCGTCTGCATATTGTATACAAGTAGCACGTGGAATAGCTAGGTATAGATCATTGATGAAGATTGAGAAAAGGAGAGGGCCTAGAATGGAGCCCTGTGGGACACCTAGAGTAACAGGCAGGTAGAAGGATAGGTGATTCTCCCAGAGAACTGCTTGCTGCCTATTGCTGAGGTAGGAATTGAACCATTTTATGGCCTGAGAATCAAGAGAAAGAGATTTGAAAATATTTATTAGCAGTGTATGGTTAGCCATGTCAAAAGCTTTTGACAGGTCAATAAAGAGAGCAGATGTAAGAATATTATTATTTCTGTTTTTGTTAATGGAGTTAGAGAAGGACAGGAGGGCGGTTGTGGTACTATGGAATGGCCTAAAGCCATGTTGGCATTCAGCAAGCAAGTTATTTTGAATTAGATGGTTGAGTAGTTGTTTCTGAATGCATTTTTCCATTATTTTTGCCAAGGGGGATAGTAGAGCTATAGGACGATAGTTAGAATGTTCATTAGAGTTCCCTCCTTTGTGTATGGGGATAATGTGAGAGATTTTCCAGATTGCTGGAATTGCTCCCTCATTTATGGTTCTGTTTATGAGGGTGGCTATTGGATAGGCAACAGCTCTAGCTGTTTTCTGCAGGTATTCTGCAGGTAGCTGGTCTGCTGATGGGGTGCAAGGTTTTTGTGGATGAGTTTACAGATGAAGTGTATTGGGATAGGTTGTATTTGAAATGTGGGGTGAGAGCTAGTAAAGGAGGTAGAAAGTATTGAGCTGTTAGGGGAAAGTTGGTTTGCAGAGATTGTATAACTTCTGTAAAGACTGTATTAAAGTCATTAGCAGCTTGCTTTGGGTTTTCCTGTTGACTACCTAGTGGGGTTGGTGTCCTAGTTTGGCCTGGGTGAAGCAGTCTATTGATGCTTGTCCAAAACCTTTGTGGGTTACTCTGGTGTTTTTGTTGCATTTCGTTGTAAAACTGTTTTTTATCTGAGAGAATAGCTTTTTTGTTTCATTTCTCATTTGTCTAAAAGTTAGGTGATCTACAGTACCTTTGGTAGTTCTCCACCTGGTCCAAGCTTTGTTTCTGACTAGCATTTTTTTGTCTGGTGTCTTTAAAGAGCCAGGGGGCTGGCTTAGCCCTAATTCTTATAGTATGTTTTGGAGCATGCTGGTCTAGGATGGCTAAGAATTTTGTGTTAAAGTATTTAACAGCCTCTTCTATTTAGAGACTTTTTAAGGAGGACCAATTACATGCCCTAAGTTCATTTTGGAATAGTTCAGGGTTGAAGTCCTTATTGGAACTTATTGTCCTATTTGTGGCTGTAAGGGGAATATTAGTCTTTTGTTTGATTAGGTAGGTTAATGAATGGTCACTGATATTGTCTGGGAAAATTCCTACCGTATAAGTATGGTGGTGTTTATTAATGAGAATCCACTCTAAGATAGTTTCTTTTTTGTTTAGTTTATTAATTCTGGTTGAGGAGGAAATGATTTGTGAAAAGCCATGCAGGTTAATATGGGAAGTGGGATGTTCAGCACTGATACACTTCCAGTCGATATTGAAATCTCCTAGGATAATAGTTTCTTGTAGGAAGTATGGTGACAGGGAGCTAAGGATATCTGTGAGTATACTGATATTATTACCAGGAGGTAAGTAGATACAAATGAAGTATATGGATTTACTAGAAATTAGCTGAAGTTTAGAAGCAAGGATTTCCGCGTTGCTTTCTGGGGGTGGTGTATAGTCTAAAGAGGTAACTTGTAGGCTATTTTTGAACAGGATAACTACTCATCCACCTTTCCTATTTTTGTGCTCAGCCTTTATAATGTTGTATCCAGGTGGGGTGATTTCAGCATCTAGATTATAGGGTTTTAGCCATGTCTGTGTTAGGCAAAGTATGTCAAAAGATTGCACATCCAATAGAGCATGGAGGTGTGCAAGTTTGTTATTAACGCTGCGTATATTGAGTTGTGCAATGCATAGTGAGTTAGTGAGTGTAGTAGGAGTAGATGAAATAAAGGGAGTAGGGTTAAGATGGTGAGATGTTGATGTACTGGCTGATCCTGGATTTGGGTGGATGTCACCATCTTGTAAGGAGTTGCTTTTGGGTCTATACCTAGGATTGTAAAAATGGCAATTTAGGTATAGAGTTTTCCTGGATTTTAAATTATTATACTTGATGTGAGTCAGTCTATGGTATCTTGCTAGTAGGTAGCTTGGCACTGAGGTTATATTTATGTGATTGTAGGAGATATTGAGAGTTAATGTAGCATGTTTAGGAGGGAAGTGAATATTAAGATATTGAGGGTGTTCAAAGGAGGTTAAGAGGTAGGCTGTGGTTAGGCAAGGTAAAAGTGTGGCAATAACTAACAGCTTGAGCTGTGTTGAGATAGTATGTGTTGGCATTGTGAATAATTAGATCATTGGTATTAAAAGGGAGGTAGGAGTGGTGCTGTGACACATCTAAGGTTATAAAAGAAGGTTCAATTACCTAGGTGGAGAGATGCTTGATTAGCTAAAGGTAGAGAGGGTGTGGTTTAATTGGCAGGGAGAGGGAGAGCAAGTAGTAGGAGGAGGTGGAGAGAGGGGTGTGGTTTAGAAGTATAAGTGTAGGACTCCTGGGGGTAGGTGGGAATTGCGGGTAGGGTAGAGAAGCGGAGTGAGCCCGTAGGCTCGTGTTTAATAAATTCTCTTGATGTATCTGTGGGTGCAGGAATATTTGTAGTTGATATGAGTTGAGTTATGTAGTAGCTCGTCCATTTTCTCTTTCTCTTCATAAAAACATAGCGTCATAATCTGTTTATACATTCTGAAAGGCGATGATGTAAATAAAACTTTACATAAATTTTGTCATGAGAGATAATATGTTACAACTATAATTTGCCAAGTGAATGGGAAAATAGTGTAGCACAACATTTAGAGGGGGGCTACATTATTAACATCCAAATAAAGACAGTAGAATTTCAAGGTGTGGCGATGATGGATTTTAAAAAGAAGGTGATAAGTAGTCATCATCCATGTTTGTATGATCTTTAGATAAAGATTGTGGTTCATAAATAGTATATGGAAGATTGTTAGAGGGACATTGTGTGTACTTTTTGGTATTTCATTTTAGTGTATATGGGTGAAATTAGCATTTTTATAACAACGTAGAAATAAGATCTGGTTACAAACTAATGTAACTTATAAATTGTTTGAAATAGCTATACATGTGTTAATGACTGATGTCTTTTATTGGACTGTTAAAGATGGAGTCTTATATGGATTTAGTAAAGAAGCTTGAGATTAGATAAAACTGAGATATTGCTCTCTTTGATTAGTTTGCTGAACACTAGATACATTTTGAGTTTGCTTTTATATGACTTCAATGAATCATAATGGATAGCAGCTTAAACTAGTCATATATTATTAATTTCAGGGTCAAAAAGTTACATGGCTGCAACAGATTTGTACATTTGAACTTGGAAAGAGTTTCTTTTTTTGTTGTGACATGCAGATTATTATAAAATAACATTTCTAATGTTAGTTATTGTAATGAATGCATTGCACTATTTGTTAGACAGTAGAAGAGGTTTGATATGGACTGGTAGGCCAAAAAGATATGATAACTACAGGTGCATCTGTTCAACATGAGCTGAATATGATTAAGTATGACAGAGGTGTTCAGTGATATTCTCAATATGGAGGCTTTGAGTGGCAGAAGAGGGATTTTGAATTTACAGTGTCAGTCATTGATTTTGCAGTGTCAGAGACACTCATCGGTTATGGAATCAAATAAGAACTTCACAAATAATATGGGAAATTGGGTAAGTGGAATAACTTTATTGAAGTTTAAAAAAAAAGAATGGAACAGCGTGGGAGACAGGAATGAGATATTTTTTAGACCAATAACTTGCATGTATTCTGACTAAAAGGTTTGAAGGAAGTTGGTGGAAACTATTCATGATTAGGGCAGTGGGTTAAAATATAGATCTAATAAGTAGGAACGTTGTACAATAAGGTTCAAATGACATTACATATGCATGAGCTGAAAGGAATGTAGTCAAACATAATAAGCAAAATTTGAGTTTAGGATTTTTACTAAAACAATGCATTCATCTTAAGTGTGATTGAGTGGCTGCAATATTTATATGGCCAAATATGATGAGAATGGAGTGCATGAAGGAGGTGGGATAAAATGCCATAAGTACTTAGTCTTGAGTCAGGAAAAAATTTTGGGAACAAGCTTAAAGAAGACATTTTATTTCAATTAGTAGAAGCAGCTCTGCTATATTTAATGGATCATTTCACTCCTTTCCCTGAAAGATCTGGGCTTGAAATATTGCTCAGGTCATGTGTGAGTTTGGTCCAAATGTCAGTGCCAAAGAAGGTTTCATGTTTTCTGGATTGTTTTGCAGAGGTATGGTTTAGCACTGCATCACCTTCACTGCATGTATGGGAGCTGAAAATGGAATGGGTGGGGGATGAAATGTAAATGGATGAAAGTAGTTCTGTCAATTGAAGAACAGTTTGTGAATATGATAAGTTAGGAGAAAAGTGACAAAATGGGAAATGAAGAAACCTTTTCACAGAAAAGTAGGATATAATGGTGCTCCAAAGGTAAGCAGCTGAAGTTACAATTTTGTATCAGTGCTTTTTGCAGAGTCTTTGTATTGCCATCAAAATACTGGCTAAAGACTGTGAGACAACCAAGCTGGACTATAAGGATATTTTGTGGTTTTCAATGGTATGCTGCAGGGTATGCGGTCTTGTGATTGTGTATCAAATTTTAAATTGTTTGTTACACATACCAGCATAAATCAAATATGATGTAAAGAGGAAAACATATGGATAAGTCAAAGGCCCACACAGTGAAAGTATAGAATTTTCAGCAATGCAATCATAGATACTTCTCTTCAAAAGTTTAAGCGAGAAATGCATTGTCATCCATTAAATATACTGATAACTTTAGTATAACTCTTTTCACTAAAAGTAAGGAGGAAACAGTGCCATGGTGATTGGCAAATGTATGCATAATAATCAAATAATGATCTGAGAAGAAATGCATGTAGCACACAGGGCAATATTGATTCTATTTGGGGCACATGCTAAGTAATATATAGGAGCACCATAAGCAATTACCCTGGAGCACATGGAGTTTCAGCTCCAGGAAACAAACACTCACACACACACACACACACACACACACACACACACACACACACACACACACACACACACACACACACACACGCACACACACTCACACACAAACACACATCCACATGCACATGCACACAAATACTGATAGATAAACATAGACAAAGATACATAAAAACACACACACACACACACACACACACACACACACACACACACACACACACACACGCACAGATACACACACACTTACATAAACATGTAAAATGTATAGTTATACTTTTATAGATAGACAAGTAGATAAACAAATAAATACATAGACTGGAAAATATATAATCCAGCTGTGTGTTTTTCCAAGTACAGTGACCTTGGTGAAAATCTTTGTTTTTGCTTCCTAATATAATAAAGGCAAACTTTGGAATAAATTATATATTGCAAAAATATTCATAGCAGCATATAATAGTGCAAAAAAATAAAAAAATATTAAAATGAAAATACAAAGTTGCAGTTAGTATAACAATACATTTAAACGAATAATTGACAGGAAAATGTATTAGGAAGGTATCAGATGGACTTTTCACAAAATAAAATTTTAAATTCTGAAACAGACCTTTAAATCCTTATTAAGAAACAGAGCGTTGAGCCTCTTTGCCCTTTTTATTAATTACCATAACTTGCTAGATGCATTTAGAATGATATTAGTATTAAAGAATTAGGACAGTGAATTTAATTATCTGACTTACGCTGTCACTAAACGCAATCAGTAGTCCAATTATCTAATTCCTTAAAATGAACTGGATTAGAGGGACAGTGACTTATTCACAATTTACTGCAATAATTGACATTTTGGCTGCTGCTACACATTTGGTAAAAATGTAAAAGAACTCTGGGGACACTTGCTCCGTCGTCACAGATTAACTAAATGTTTTAGTGAAAATAACATGATGCCATTTTTTTCTACCCAATGTAGTCTTTGTTAATTAATGATGTTTTTAAAAAATGACATTCACAGAAGCACCAAGTCATTATTTTCATAACAGTGAACAATAGTGAAGATTTTCTATAGTCAATATTTCAGATAGTCAGGTGTCTTGCAATATCTACGTTAAAGATTGTGAGCCCTTTTCCAAGGCATTAGGCACTCTTTAAAGAAAGCCTGCACTGAGAAGGACTCACAGTGCTGCTCTCACAAATTAGAATAGTCCCATGCTATGGAGAAATGACTGGTCTAGCAGAAGTATTCTGAGCTGTGCTAAACACTGTGTCTTTCAAAACATAGCACACAGAAAATTGACAATCCACATAAGTGCTCAAATCAATGAAACTCTGCAGAGTGTACTTTGAATTGCATGTTTATAAATAGTGTGTAGACAGTTATATCATAAAAGGAAAATGTGGCCAAGCTAGATTTTTCACTATGCGATTCATTAAAACCTCTTGTATTACAGGTAACATGGGATATATGCAAATGTCCCCTTAAGGACACCAGGTATTCCAGCTATATGGCGATTCTGAAAGTCCATGACTTATTTATCTTTAAGTCAATTAACAAACAAATTCAGGCCAATAAATCCAAACCCCACTAGCTGTGGACATGCATGTTTTGGCCTTTTTATAGTTTGAGTTTGTTAGTTGGGATATTTTGCAAACAATATAATGGTTATGGACATCAGCTTGGTACAACAACCCTGTGTTTCCAAGGGTTAGTCAAACAGTCCACTTTTGCTGTTCTGATAAGGCCAAAAGAAGTCCTTTCTTTTGATGTATTTATGTGCTGTGGTCTAAGTGCAGCCTTGATGGAAATGAATGTGCAATTAATGGTTCTGATAACCTCAAGGAGATAGTCAGTGTTGCAAAACACCTGCATAGTTAAGGTTCCCTCCTCTGCAGGTCTTTTAGAACCATAGATAAACCTCTGCATCTGCAACATATTATTGAGGAACTGGTTTAGGACATATGAGTTGACACCTGCAAAATTCCTAATATGTTCCTGTAATTTGCAAAAAAGGCACCTGTAGCTAGGACGGTTGAAGGTGCACATGCATTAGTATCCTCTGAGATAGGCTGTTCATGCATTCCCTTGACTTTGCATGTAGATGACGGAATTTATGAAGCTCCTAGGAAGTATTCTTTTCCACAAGAAAGGAGTCGATCATTTGCTCAGCTACCAGGTGGTAGGCTATGTGATAACAGCACCATAACGATTCCTGGAGAGTACAATGGCTTGACACAATGTGACCATTGTTTCTTGCAACAGCGCCTGACACATATTGCTCTGCTGTAGCTGCTCCTGCACACTGGCAGTTCAGGGTGTTCATAACAGGTGAACATCATCGTACAGCATGCCTGCTTTATACATCTCTGGATTGCTTTACCCTATTTGATGGCATAATTTGCATACTTGATGTCTGTCATAGCATCATAACTTCCTTCCCATATCATAATGCGGTCTGATCATTACAATATGTTGTATACTAAGCTATGTTAAGGATGAAAATCAATTGCAAAGCAAATAGACAAAGTATCTGGCATTACAAATTACCTTTATTATGTCTCTCGAGAGGCAATGCAGGTAATATGGCAAAGGAATGCCTTAAACCTTACATTAAATGTCCACTTACCTAAAACATTTTTACAGCCAGATGATAAAAAAAAAAAAAAAAAAAAAAGCAGTCAAAATACAAAAGAAACCCAAGGAGTAAGTTTCACACATGCTTGCTTTTGGGTGCCCTTTCTGTCAGGAATCTTCTCCATTGAGAACAACAGCAGTGTACCTTCGGTTCAAATCTGCACCATAGCACCATCTGTTAGGCATGAAAATTAATTGCAAAGCAAACAGACAAAATATCTGGCAGCACAAATTATATTTATTATGTCTCTTGAGAGGGGAATCAGAAAATTTTGCAATATGATTCCATAAAACTACCAAATACAGCTTATTTTATACTCTAAAAATATCAGGTAATCTCTTCAATGCACATATGGTAAGATCTGCCAAACAAATATGAATTCTAGATTCACTTGTGTCAAATATGTGGAATACACTTATACATCAGCATATCAGTGCTCTTGTATTGCATAAGACAGAAAGTTATAGTTAGGTACTGAAGTGTGCCTGTCCATCCTCCATACTTACCAGTTCAGCTTTTATACTACAAGATAATTCTGTCAGGGTCAGAGAAGAAACAGGTCATGCTGACCTCTTCGCGCTGTCCTTCAGTTTCATCAGTTAATAAGAAGTTAGTCTAAACAATTTCTCAATTTGACATTTTTGTTTCACGCAGGTGCAAGAGTGGCCATATAGAAATATGCAGACTATCTATGAGAAACAATATACATTGTTCTCTTATAACTCTAAGGAGTGAAGCATGCAACATTTCATTTTGATCTGCTCTTGGAAATATAGAACACATTTTAACTATTGCATTAAAATAGCACAGAAAAAATGAATTTACTTTCATTATAATATTTCTTTATCCAATAATATTCCCCCCTTTTCAGTACAATCCAAGTAAATCCAGATGACTATACCAAAAATGCAATGGACTATAAAAGTCAGTGGAATCATGTCAAAAGGAGTGTGCAAACAATTTATTAAATAACAAAAGCCAGATAAAATATGCAAGTTAAAACTTCTGCCCAGAGGGCTTTCTCGGGCATCAGTGTTAAAACACTAAATGTAAGTATTTAAATAGAAGCTTAAAATCAATTAACCAATTAAAGCTGTTAAAGCATTCAATTTCAGACACAATTATGTTTGTTCTTCAATATAGGTTTTAAAAAGACTGAACTATTCGGCCCCGGTTTAGTATGGGGTTTAAAGCATAATATCCATCTTAGTTCTGCCAGTTCAGTTTTTAACAGAATATCCTCACCTCTCATATTCTCAGTACGTACTTCTAGAATAAGGAATTTAAAATGATGACTTTCACCCTTATCCATCTTATGTTTATAAAGTGCATTTGTGACTTTCTTTGTGTTTATGTCAGATAGGTGACTACAAATACTGGCCCTTGAACCTTTGGTTAGGTTTACCAACATAAAATGCGTTACATTGTTCACATTTAGCTAAATAAACCAGAGTCATACTATTATAATTCCCATACACTCTCAATTCAATTTCCTTCTTATAGACTGGAAAGAAAAAATTCTTCCTTGTATCAATATACATGCAGAATTTACAATCACCACACTTAAAGGCACCCCTTTAATTTTGTTTGTTATTATACCATGTTTTAGGTTGTTCTTTATAACGTAGTATGTTTTTAAGATTACTATGTCTTTTATACGAAAAAGTGGGTTGATCAGTAATAAGAGTCTTACGTTCTTAAATATCTTGTAGTATATGCCAATGTTTAGATATTATTTGCTTAGCTGGTAGAGTATATATATTTTATGTTTGGGTACATCTCATATCATTCTTCTTGTTATTTTTTCTTTGTTTATGCTTATGTAGCAATACGTAGTAATGGTTCGATAAAATGTTTCGCTTTGCTTTAACCTCGTCACATTGAACTTTTACTTCCTCAGGGCTATAGCCCCTATGCATAAAATCTTTTGCCACGGAATCCATCTGTTCTAACATAATAGGTTCTATGGTGTTCAGTCTCACCACTATAAGGAATTGATTCCTAACCACTATTCTTAAATATAAAGTTACGGTGCATACTACTTGTGTATACAATACACTATTTTTCTTCACTGGCTTTTTATACAAATATGTATCCAGTAAACCATTCTTATTCTTAATAATAGAAATATCTAAAAAGTCTATTTTCTCATCAGATATAGATGTTTTAAATTTCAAAAATTCATATGTATGTGATATACAGTCAAAAAATATCTCAAACGTAGTCTTATCACCTCTCCAAATTAAGAATAAATCATCCACAAATTGATGATAAAATAAAATAGTCTTCTTTGAATGGATTATCTGATGATATTATGCATTCATATTCCCAGATGTACATCACTATATTGGAGAAGGTGTTGGCTACTGGCATACCCATTGCCACACCTCGTACCTCTCTATACAATTGTTGTTGGATTAAAAATACAATATTAGAAAGTACTAATTGTAAAAATTTACATAATGTAGCTATATAATGTTGCTCCTACTCAGTAAATTCCAAACGAAATAGCTTAAATGACTGTATACCAAATTCAATAGGAATTACAGTGAACAGTGAATCTACATCTAAAGTGATAAGATGGCAATCTCTTAGGTCCTTATTTGCTGACCATTGTTTTAAACATTGCAAAAATTCATTTGTATCATGTAAAATAATGCTTGTTTGCTTAAAATATACTCTCAGCTGAGTTTCTAAAAACGTATACAGGGGTTCTGTCTCCCATCCATGACCAGAGATGATGAGCCTCATTGGTGGGTCAGTGATGGATTTATGAATTTTGGGTACTCCATATATTAAATGAACTTTTGGATGTTTAACAATTAAATAATTAAACAAATCATCCAATATTCTATTATCATTATGCAGCATTTGGACTGTACTTGCTACTTATTTAACAACCATATTCTTCTCACTAATAGTAATTAGTTCATAATCAGATTCAGACAACATAGCAAACGTTGCTTTTAAATAAAATGAAGTATCCATTATTACAATCCCACCACCTTTATCAGCTGGTTTTATTACTATGTCTTGATTGTCTGCCAGGCTTCTCATTGTAATCTGTTCGTTCCTAGTAAGATTATAAAATTTGCTCATACTCCCTATCTCATAAAGATTATAAATATCTTTGTCAACTGCTCATTCAAACACTCTCACAATGTCATGTTTAAAAGGCAACTAAGTGCTAGCATGTTTTATATTAGTCACAGGAGTATCATTGTCTCTGTTGCATATTATTTTCATGTTCAAATTTCTTATATAATATTTACATTCAGATATTGTTGTCGCAACATCAGTATAACAGGCTGTAACAAAAGGCAGCCCCTTTTTGAGCAATGCTACTTCAAATACACTCGGAATTTATTTAGAAATTTTATAAACTAAAGTGTTCAAACCTTTGTCTGCCTGCATGTGAGTGGGTGATTTCCTTTTCATTTTTGTCTTGTGCTGCTCACACTCCGCGAATGCTGTTTCCGCATTGGAAGAGGTTGTTGTAATAAAAATGATGAATCTCCTATTGGATCCAAGGCGCCAATAATGTTAGCATGAACTATCAGATTTTACTGTTCCAATTGTGAGCTGTTCAAACGAGGCTGTGAATTAATGAAGTTTGGGGTCATAATAGCAATCATAGCTGTAACTGTAGCTGTAGTTGCTAGCATACATTGGGAGGTCAAACAAGTGGAAGTAGGTGTAGGTGGTGAATGAGTCAGTACTTCAGGAAGACATAACTCAGGCGCTTCATGATTGGTTGATGTTGATGTCATTGAAAAAGTTGAACCAACTAGATTAGTGTTCACAGTAGTAGTATGAGGTACACTATCTGCTTTTGTTTGAGGTTTAGAATTGTGATACTGAGCAGTTCGTGTACCATTACTGCTAGTTTTGTGGGTACTATTGTCCCAAATAAAAATGTGGCCATTCTTAAAATCAAAAGTCCCTGGTCAGTTTCCTTTCCTTTGTTTCTATTAGGCACTTCTCAAAGCAGCTAATATGACTGAGAGCTTCTCTAAACAAATTAGATTGCACATCCTGTTCAATTGTATTAGTGAGCTCAATGTACAATTGTTCAATTTCCACTCGCATTTCCATCTCAGTTGGTTCAACAAAACTGTTCATTAGCTCCATATACCTAAAGGAGCAACTGAGATTAAGTAACTGCCATATTCTTAAGAGGTCAGGATACTTATCATGAAAGTTGGGCATTTGTAGTATCCTTAGACCTCTGGGAATTGCTTTATGCTGTAGACAGGCATGAAAACTTAATCTTTGCCACTGAAGTTTTTTTATACTGGTAAACAAGGTTCTCAAAGTGCTGACCTCTAGATTTAAATTCTTGTATCACATCAGCAGCATCTGGTGTCACTTCTGGCATTAACTGTACACTATTTATATCCATAAGGGAATTATAAGATACTTCTATAAGAGCATTTAAATCCAATACTAGACAATTTGGTTGATTACTAGTGGATGGCAACGCTCCATTATTGAACATGTCTTGGGTCATCCACAAAAAAATTCACAGTATAATCCAATTAATGAACCTTCAGTAAATCCAGACGACTACACCAAAAATGCAATGAACTATAAAAGTCAATGGAACCATGTCAAAAGGAGTGTGCAGAAACATCATTAAAATAACAAAAGCCAGATAAAATACGCAAGTTAAAACTTTTGCTCGGAGGGCTTCATAAGGTGTCACTGTTAAAACACTAAATATAAGTGTTTAAATACAAGCTTAAAATCAATTAACCAATTAAAGCTGTTAATGCATTCAGTTTCAGACATAGTTATGTTTGTCCTTAAATATAGGTTTTAAAGAGACTGAACCATTCAGCCCAGGTTTAGTATGGGATTTATAGGTTCATAGGTAGGTACTGGGCTATCTGCCCGAAGGCATATATTAGCCCAGCCACATTGTGCGGTATTCACCGCCCCTTTGGTTAGTTCCCTAGGCTCTTGATCTAGCAGCTAGTACCCTTGGCCCCTATCTAGTAGAGCTGTTGGCATGATCCCTGGTGTGAACTTTCTGTTACCCATCCACTTGTCAAGTTCTTCTTGAAGAGTGATAGTGAGGGGCTCTGTCTTATGTAGATCGGGACTTTGTTCCATAGCAAGGGAAGTCTTTGCGAAGGGAATATATCCCACCAGCATGTTCTATTCATTGTTGTGCGGAGCATGTTCAACAGTTCTGGGTTGGACATGGCTCTGTATGTTAGACAGAGATCGCCTCTGAGAAGGTGGTATGCAACAGAGAAAAGCCTTAGTTTTTTCAGTCGTGCTGCATAGGGCAAATGTTTGAGGCAAGTAATCCTCTTAGTGAGGTACCTCTGTGGTCTCTCCAGCTGCTGGAGATGCCTAGCCAGGTACATTCCAATTTGTGCATTGTACTCAATAATGGGTCTGATGAGGGAAGAGTAGAGGGGCACCACTACATCCTTAAATCTTGATGCGAACCCTTTCGTGATCAGATGGGTCACAAAGAAGGATTTTCTAACCACCTTGGCAACATGGTTATCAAAGGAAAGCTGACTATCTACTTGGGTCCCTAAATCCCTTATTACTACTTAAGATTTCAGGGGGTTACCTCCTATGTGGTAGTTCGCTGGTACTCTGTTTTTTCCAAACGGGATTACTACACATTTTTTAGCATTTAGCTTGAGACCATGGCTTTGACACCATGCATCAGTCTCATTAAGGCCCTTATGGAGGATATCCATGTCAGCCAGAGACTCTATTATAGCACCCAGTTTGCAGTCGTCCACAAACTTGGTCAGCCACAGCCCTTCATTGCTTGCCTGTACTTCTGGGAAGTATATGCCAAACAGGAGGGGCCCCAGGACAGAGCCCTGAGGCACACCGCTCATTACTGGTCTGGCTTCAGACATAGATCCCGCTACTTTTACTTTGTGGGATCTGTCTGGGATCAGTTTGCGATCCATCTTGTGACGTAAGGGTTTATGCCAAGGTTGGTGAGTTTATCAATAATACCCGAATGGGGAATGGTATCAGATGCTTTAGCAAGGTCAAGGTAAGCCGTGTGTACCTCCTTTCCCTTATCTATAGCCTGAGTAACTGTCTCAAAGAAGTCTACCAGGTTCAGGAGGCATGATCTGCCCTTGATGAAGCCGAACTGTGTGAGGTCAAGTGTTTGGAGGTTCCCAAACTCTCCATTTATGAGTTCCATAATCATTCGCTCCATTGCCTTACAGATCAGACTGGTCAGGCTTATTGGTCGGTAGTTCCCAGGGTCGGTTGTGGGCCCACCCTTGTGCAGCAGAACCATCGTTGCTGTGTGCCATTCTATGGGCACATATCCTGTCGAGAGGCTGAGACTGAACAGGGTATTCAGATGCGGGGTTAATTCATTTTGGAGCTCACGTATGACACAGCCTAGGACACCATCTGGTCCCATGGAGGCAGTGTTTTTAGCTTTAGATAGAGCCTTATTAACCAACGTATCAGTAATAATTGGAGTTACACAATCCCCTGGAATAGTAGTAGGCCCTGTAGGTGGTGAGCGGGGGGGAATTTGCACTGAACCTGTCAGCCAAGATGTTGGCAATGTCATTAGGGTCAGTGTATTTTGTTCCATTTTGTACTAGCTCAGAACAGACCTCAGCATTGCCATTTAGGTTTCTGATGTAATCATAGAAGGCCTTATGGTTATCCTTAGCATTCTTGGCAACTTTCTTTTCAAAATTGGCTTTAGTTGACTTAATGAGGGCCCTCAATTTCTTACTAAAGCTGATCAGGGAAGATTTTTCTACTTGAGATTTGGCCTTTTTTTGTATAAGTCTCCTCCTTTTATTGTATAGTTTGCTTATGGCCGGGGTCCACCAGACTGGTTTCTTCTTGCTTGAGGAAGGAGTCTTGGTTTTATTTTGGATAGCACAGTCCATGCAATCTTGAAGATGTATATAAAGTGCCTTCGTGTAGGATTCTGCATCCTGGATATCATTATCCTTCTGCAAGGGGATAGTGAAGCTTTACACTTCTGATGGAAGTAGTTTGAAGTTTGCTTTGGAAAGATTTTTTATGATGGTTTCTTTGACTGGGGTAGGTGGAGGGGTGAGAATGTCTAGGGTTATCAGTTCGTGGTCTGATCTGACTAGAGAGGGAGTGATAATGGGTGTGGTACAATGGGCGCCCATATTTGTGATGACTAAATCCAATATGTTGTCCCCTCTAGTGGGAGAACATACCAGTTGTTCAAGGGCATTTGAATTTATAAATTCTATGAACTGCTGGGCATAGAAGTTAGAACTTTGGTAGTTCACCCAGTCTATACCAGGGTAGTTGAAATCACCCAAAATTATGGTCTTGGGTAGGACCTTTATATTTTCCAATGCCTCAAGGAATGCTGAGGGAGCATCTTGGCACATGGTGGGCGATCTATAACAGACTACAACTTGAAATGTGGTTTTGTCTGCTGATAGTTGCGCATGGATGATCTCTGGGGCATCATACTGCACCACTAACCTGGAGATGTGGGTATCCTTGATGAATATGGATACACCTCCGCCCTTTGTACTGTGATCTGGTAACTGAGGCCGGAAGGTATGATATGAATTGTAACCTGGTAGTGCTGGGGTGTTCTCTGGAGCCTTGAACCAGGTTTCCATCACTGCACAAACATCAATTTTCTCCATACTGAGGAGTGCCTCGAGTGCATGCATTTTGAGGTTGAGACTTCTGGCGTTGAGTAGCATTACCCTTAGTTTTTGGTTACCTGTGCTGGTTACAGTGGTTGGTTTGTCCTTTGCACCTTGCCTAAAAAATGCATTATGGGGATGGCAAGAGCCTTGGCCAGTATTCAAAAGCCTAGGGGTGACAAGTGCAAACCATCTCTGGCAAAACAGTGAGGCTTGTCTATCATGTCATCGCAGGCAGACAGACACTGGATCCCCTTAAAATGACACCAGAAGCTTAGCCAGTTGTTGAAATTGATCATTTTGCCTTTGTATTGTGGTATCATTCTAGGTGAAGGTAGTATGCTACTCAAGGTCAGGGTCATACCAGCTTGGGCTACATGATCAGAGAGCTCCTCAATGTCTCTTTTCATGTAGTCCAGGGAGGTACATCTTAGATCATTCACACCAACATGTACAATGACAGCATCATACTTGTACTTGTTCTGGAGTGGCCTGTGTTATGTGGCGGATCCTAGCACCCAACAGGCAGCTGACAGTAACCTTCTCCTTGTTCAGCCTGGTGAGTGGAACATCTGTGTGCCTTACTATATAGTCTCCTATTACTAGCGTGTTGGGTATAGTGTTTTGCCTTAGGAGCTGTTGTGAGGCACACTGCTGAGGTGAATTATGTGTTTTCTGGCTTGTGTTTGGAGGTGCAGTTTGCTTGCTTGTCTGCTTTGGAGGGGACTGTTTCTTTTTCAGATTGGTACCTAGTGCCTCCGAATATGTTTTTGTGTATTTATGAGTATGTTTTGCTGGTGCTTGTTTTATAGATCCATGTGTGACTGGTGGTGTGATGCTAGTGTGTCTCTTCTGTTCTTGACTGTCTGTTACAGTCATGGGTTGAGAGCACTTAGCCTCCAGTCTGGCTGTGTATTTGCATCTCTCACAAGTGTTTGTGCCTAGAGGTAAGAGGAGAGGGTTGTCTGTATACATGAGGCAGTTGTGACATTGCCTCAGGATGCCCAATTCCACCAGATGAACTGGAGAGTACACCTGAAGCTGACCTCTGGACATGCTTGGAAAAGTAAATTTCACTTGTCTTGTGGACAATCAAGGGTCTTATGCTGTATTATAATAGTGCTGTCTAGGAGATTTGGAAAAACATAGTGCTGTCTAGGAGATTTGGACAAGTGCTGATTTGGGTTATGCAAGTGCTGCATTAAGAGCAGTTGATCTGAAGCACTTGAGTTGAGGCTTGCCTAGTTTTAAGGGAAAATTTGCAGCGCAGACTTTGTGGAGCCAGGAATAGTATACCCCAGCTAACCGGCACTGCGCAACGCTGCTCTGTGTGCAAGACTGCGCAAAAAGAGAGTTGCAGGATTTTAAGAGAGAGAGAGATCAAGGAGTTTGGAAATGACCCAAAATGGCCAATAAAACTACAGTTTCTAGGCAGTAACCACTCCTACAGGGACAGGCAGGCTGCTCAGTGTTAACCACTGCCACTGGTGAACACAGAGACTTCCCTTTAGCCCAAGTAAGCACTGGCCTCCAAGAAACTTACAAACAGTTCAGAACAGCAACTCTGTAACTGAACTTTTTCTTAAATTATAGAAAGTGGGAAAATAGCAATATTGTTTCTATTTTTTGTTTTTGTTTAAGGATAGCAGAGACACACAAGTAGCAAACTAGTCAGAACAGTGCAATAAATGACCCCAACACATGTGTGCTACGTCAGAGGCAGTAAAATGCAATTTTAAGAAAAAAATATTTTAAATTAAGTGCAACACAAAAAATGCAATAAACAGGTTCTAGGTATGTTCTAAATACTGTTTCTAACACAGATATCAAATTTTGCAAGCAAGAAAATGCTGAAAAGTACACGGCAATGCAGTTTTTCTAAGAAATAAATCAGAAGAAAATACTTAAAATCTCAAAAGTGGCTCCTTTCTTCTCTCAGCATTTTCTCCCCTTGGTAGGTGCTTCAGCAACAACAATCAAGCCTGGAAAGACGCCAAAACCACACGGCTGCAGGGTTTTAAGAGAGAGAGAGATCAAGGAGTTTGGAATTGACCCAAAATGGCCAATAAAACTACAGATTCTAGGCAGTAACCACTCCTACAGGGACAGGCAGGCTGCTCAGTGTTAACCACTGCCACTGGTGAACACAGAGACTTCCCTTTAGCCCAAGTAAGCACTGGCCTCCAAGAAACTTACAAATAGTTCAGAACAGCAACTCTGTGACTGAACTTTTTTTAATTATAGAAAGTGGGAAAATAGAAAGATTTTTTTTGATTTTTTGTTTTTGTTTAAGGATAGCAGAGACACACAAGTAGCAAACTAGTCAGAACAGTGCAATAAATGACCCCAACATGTGTGTGTTAGGTCAGAGGCAGGTAAAATGCAATTTTAAGAAAAAACGATTTTAAATTAAGTGCAACACAAAAAATGCAATAAACAGGTTCTAGGTATGTTCTAAATATTGTTTCTAACACATATATCAACTTTTGCAAGCAAGAAAATGCCAAAAAGTAGGCGGCAATGCAGTTTTTCTAAGAAATAAATCAGAAGAAAATACTTAAAATCTCAAAAGTGGCTCCTTTCTTCTCTCAGCATTTTCTCCTCTTGGTAGGTGCTTCAGCAACAGCTATCAAGCCTGGAAAGACACCAAAACCACGCGGCTGCAGGGTTTTAAGAGAGAGAGATCAAGGAGTTTGGAATTGACCCAAAATGGCCAATAAAACTACAGTTTCTAGGCAGTAACCACTCCTACAGGGACAGGCAGGCTGCTCAGTGTTAACCACTGCCACTGGTGAACACAAAGACTTCCCTTTAGCCCAAGTAAGCACTGGCCTGCAAGAAACTTACAAACAGTTCAGAACAGCAACTCTGTAACTGAACTTTTTTCAGTTTATAGAAAGTGGGAAAATAGCAAGATTTTTTTGTTTTTTTGTTTTTGTTTAAGGATAGCAGAGACACACAAGTAGAAAACTAGTCAGAACAGTGCAATAAATGACCCCAACACGTGTGTGCTAGGTCAGAGGCAGGTAAAATGCAATTTTAAGAAAAAACGATTTTAAATTAAGTGCAACACAAAAAATGCAATAAACAGGCACTAGGTATGTTCTAAATACTGTTTCTAACACAGATATCAACTTTTGCAATTAAGAAAATGCCGAAAAGTAGGCGGCAATGCAGTTTTTCTAAGAAATAAATCAGAAGAAAATACTTAAAATCTCTTTTAAGCATAATATCCATCTTACTTCTGCCCTTTCAGTTTTTAACAGAATATCCTCACCTCTCATATTCTCAATACATACTTCTAGAATAAGGAATTTAAAATGATGACTTCACCCTTATCCATCTTATGGTTATAAAATGCATTTGTGACTTTCTTTGTCTTTATGTCAGATAGGTGACTACAAATACTGTGTCTGAACCTTTGGTTGGTTTTATCAACACAAAATGAGTCACATTGTTCACAATTAGCTAAATAAACCAGATTCATACTATTACAATTCCCATACACTCTCATTTCAACTTCCTTCTTACAGACTAGATGGAAAAAATTATTCCTTGTATGTAGTTAGGAATCAATTCCTTAGGGTGGCGAAACTGAACACTATAGAACCTATTATGTTAGAACAAAAGTATTCTGTGCCAAAAGATTTTATGCATAGGGGCTACAGCCCGGAGGAAGTAAAAGTTCAAACTGAAGAGGTTAAGGCAAAGAAAAACATTTTATTGAACCCTCACCACTCATTGCTTCATTAACATAAACAAGGAAAAAAACAACAAGAGAAATGATATGAGATGTACCCTAACATATAATAAAAATACTATACCAGTTAAGCAAATAATATCTAAATTTTGGCATATACTACAAGATATTCCAGAACTTAAGACTCTTATTACTGATCAACCCACTTTTTCATTTAAGAGACATATTAATCTTAAACAACCTTAAACATGGTATAATAACAAACAAAATCAAAGGGGCACCTTTAAGTGTGGTAATTGTAAATTCTGCATGTATATTGATACAAGGAAGACTTTTTTCTATCTAGTCTGTAAGAAGGAAGTTGAATTGAGAGAGTATGGGAATTGTAATAGTTTGAGTCTGGTTTATTTAGCTAAATGTGAACAATGTGACTACGCTGTCCTTCACATATTCACAAGCCTTAATAAGTGCTACTAACTCAGCCACCTAGGCTGAAGTAACCGCTTTAAGACTTTCTTGTATTACCACATCATTTCCAGTAAATACAGCAGTTCAGCAATCAAATATAATTTTTCATTTGTTGCACAGGATCCATCCATGAAGAGTTCTAATTCAGCATTCTAGACTAGAACATCGGTTAGATCTTCTCTAGGAGAAAGCAATTGGCTAGTCACAACAATACAATCATGTGGTTCCTGATCCTCAGTGGAAGAAGGGATGCGGGGTTCAAAACCAGACACTGGAAAGACATAATGGCCAGATCAGAGATCAGGGGCAATTCATATTTTGTTAATCTTGAGACAGAGAAATGCTGCATTGTTATTTTTAACAAAAGGGCAGCTACTGCATGAGGGATGACAACTCTAAGTGTGAGGACAATTGTGGAAACATGTTCCGCCATCATGGCCGAAGCAGTTATTGCTCTTAGGCAAGATGGCAACCCAGTCACCACTGGATCCAATGGCATGCTATAATAAGCTAGAGAATTATGATTTTCTCCATGCTTCTGTGTAAGCACTAGTCAAAACCCACCTTTTTCATGACAGAAAGTGACAGAAAAGAGTAAAAGGTTTGCTGTAATCAAGAAGACCCAGTGCAGGACCACTTGCTAAGGCTTGTTTTAACAGAACAAATGGATTTTCTTCATTTTCTCCCCATGGTTGAGGTCCTGGTATGCTCTTTCTTAACAAATGTGTCAGGGGCTTTGTCAGTTGTGCATAATTTATAAAACTACTGTCTACAGAATCCTGCCATTCCTAGAAAGGACCTAAGTTGTTTTTGAGTGACTGGATAAGGCACTTCAGTTACAGTTTTCACTGTAACGGGTAGTATTTGTCAGCTTCCTTGAGCTATTACATGACCCAGATATTTTGCCTTGGATGACCAAATTTAAAAGTTTTTCCCTGGATATATTATGTCCCCTTTCTTCTAGTTTTGCCAACAGAAAAAATAGTGTAATGCTGAGAATGCTGCAGGGTGCAGATGCTAAAATTAAATCATCCACATATTGTAGTAGTACTGATTTGTGATGAAACTGTTTGTTTGCTAAGTCCTTTTTAAAAATCTCATAAAATATAGATGGCAGCCTTGCCCAAATGTACTGCTGTCCTTTGCATGCAAAGACAAACAAATACTGTCTGTCAGAGTGCATTTGTATAGAGAGGAAAGCAGAACACAGGTCCATAATAGAAACGTAGGTAGCCCATGATTATATTCAACTAAGAATAGTTGCTGGGTTTGGAACAATTAGATAAGATGACATCACTACCTGATTTACATCCCTCAAATTTTGCACAAACCTGCAAGTGCTACTTCTACTTTTTTTAATTGGAAGAATAACAGTATTACAACACCTCAATGTGGGGACAGTTATATCTTGCTGTAGTAAGGACTGAATGGCCATTTGAATTCCTTCCTGTGCTGCAGGTTTTAAAGGATATTGTGGTACTCTGTGAAACGGCTTGTTTAATCTACTCATATCTGCTTCTGCAGAGTTTAATTGTACTTTGTTAGAATGCTGTGCCCATATATTTTTGGGTACCTCTTGAAACAACTTCTCATCTGACTGTGATTATGTTACCTGTGACTCATCTACAGTATTTTACACTGCCAAAATCTCTTCTTCAGTCTCAATAAGGATATGTAGATACACACCCTCAGGAGAGCAATAGATGGTACACCCTAACATGCATAGCAAATCTCTTCCCATTAGATTTACTGGTGCTGTAGTGATGAACAAAAAACATGTTTTTCTTCTATTGTACCTGAGGACACTAATGTGAATTGATATACAGGATAGACAGTAAGAGTATTTATTATTCCTACTGCCTTCACTCTTTCACAGGACAATGGTATTTTACTGGTTGAACTAACCTTAATTATTGATTGTGCAGCACCTGTATCAACTAAAAATAAAATCTTTTCCTTCCCTATATTTAATTCAACATAAATCCCACTTGAGCCAATTGGCACTAAAGCATTTAAACATGTCCTCTTCGCTTTACCTGACTGCTGTCAATATCGTACTTCTTGACTTCTCTTCTTTTTGAGGAGGTGAGGGAGGCAGAGGAGCTTTGTTATAATCTGGCTGCCAGATACTTCAACTTTCTTGCCGTTTCTTTCTATAAGGACACTTTCCATTTATGACCTGTTTGACCACAGTTAAAACAGGGTTTATTGGAAGAGATAGGATGAGGACACCATTTTGAGTTTGTTTTTCCACTCCAGTATTTTTTGCTGAGATATTGATCTTGCATTTCCCCTACCTCTACTGCATTACCTCATTTTTCACAGCTTTTTGTTTGTAACTCCTTCAGTTTTTCCTCTGTCTGTCTTATTTTCTTTTCTATATTTTCTGCCCAATGCTCTGTATATTGAAGTAGCACAGTTAGTGGCTTTGGTTGCCATCTAAGTAGTTACTTCAAAGCAAACTGGATGAGTGGATGTAATTGTTGCATGAAAGCAGAACCAACAGCTCGCAGTGCTACATTTACAGCATTTTGGATACTAGAATATCTCTCAAATACAATTTTAAGTTTTCTAAATAATCCCCAGGGGTTCCCCTTTATTTTATTTGCAAACTATTATTTTTTTACTGGACATGCTTTATCTATTGCTTCTGAGAGTTTCACTCCCCCCCCCCCAAGACTATTATAATCTGCTGATGATGTAGTTAGCACCAAATCAGCACCAATTCCTGCTTCAGAAAATAATTTCTCATAGACTTCAGGTGTCACTACTTCACTTAATAATTGTCACAAGTCTGAAAGATCTGGTTCATACCATTCAGTGCCAATATGCAACTCTTCCTTAAACATTACAGGATCATTTTTTTATCTTAGGAAAAATCTTTAGTTATGTGACATAAATCTGTAAGTGTCGATGAGCAATGAACACAGATTGTTTCCTCATGTCTAGCTGTTGAGAAGTAAAAGTTCTAGCTGTTGGGACTTCTCGGAGAGGTACCGTTATACCCTTTCCTTTTCATCCTTACTAGTTTCATTACTTTGCTGCCTTGTTGTGACTCTTGAAATGAATTTTACCGGGGAACTGTTTAACCTCTTTCCTACTTTTGTTTTCCATCTTCCTTCTTTCTTATTTTGTTGTTGCTCCTTCAGTAAATGCAGGTACAGGTGGGTCAGAAGGAATTGGGTAACCAGATCCAAACTCCAGTCCATAATATACAGATGGAGGTGGATTATCATCCTCTACAGTTTATCCTCTTTCTGGCCAGCTATATTACCCTTAGATATTACTGGGTAAAGGGATCCCATTTGCTCTTTACCTGCTATTTTTTAAGGTATTTTATCTCTTACAATATTTGTTTTTGCTCATGTCTTTTATGCAGCTGCATGATATAGAATCATTATCTCTTTTAAACGCTTCACTGTACCAGTGATAAAAAGCATTCCACTGATCTACCTTTATTTTAGTTCCTTTCTTCACCAATGTCCCCCTTAAATTAATTAATCAATATGGTCAAAAGTTTCACTTTTCAGGAATTGTAAATCAGGATCACCTTTACTAATGTTAGACCATTTAATTAAGTATCTGCAGCTAGATGCCCAATAATGATATACATATAGCATGCTGGAGTGTTCTTAGGAAAGGTACAAATTTTACTTTTTCTGCCCCCCCTTGTCCCCAAATTTATACACACACACACACACACACACACACACACACACACACACACACACACACACACACACACACACACACATACATACACAAAAATAAGGCAAAGCCCACCCTGCCTTTTAGGTCAGAGTTGGATGTATCCATCTATAAATACATGACAAATACTGCACTCCTATGTCTAAGACCTTAAATGCTTATATATATATATATATATATATATATATATATATATATATATTCATTTAACCTTATTTCTTATGTTGCAGATAGTATGAGAAAGATAAGCCTTAAATCCTACATTAAATGTCCATTTACTTAATGCATTTGTACAGTCAGATAAGACAGCAAACTATCAAAGTGCAAGAGGAATGTGAGTCATAAGTTAACACTTACTTGCTTTGGGGTACTCTTTCTGTCAGGAAATTTCTGCAGAGAAAAAAACAGTTGTCTGTAACTTCAGTTCAAATCTGAGTCACAGCATCATCCATTAAGGGTGAAAATTAATTGCAAAGCAAACCAACATATCTCGTGGTACAAATTGCATTTATTATGTCATACAACAGTGGGGAAAAGGCATATCCTTCCCCCGTATAAGTTCAGTTTTGTCAGTATTTCTGTGTTTGTGTTTTTTAGTTTGTCTTTTTCTGTTAGTCTTTTTACTGTTGGTCTTAGTTGTTTCTGTCATTTTACGTAACCCATCTATATAGATATGTATCTACCTGTATTCTACCTATAATTATATATATATATAGAGAGAGAGAGAGAGAGAGAGAGAAAGAGAGAGAGAGATCAAGAAAATAACATTTTGAAACAGACACAAACTCTGACTCCCTGATTCATGAACTCCTGTTCATGTTAAGCTCATCTGGGTAATGAGCAGCAGTGTCCAAGCAGTTTGCAATTCTGTAAAAACAGCACATGTTTTGGGCTGGCCTCAAACCAAGAGTTAGCTGCAAAGCAATGCTGCTGACCAAATAATGAGCCTTGCTGTATGATAATGGTGGAGTGATTCAGAAATGTATAAAACAAGAGCAAACTTGTTGCTCCCACTTTAGCTCTAAATTCCAACACATGCTAGAATACAGCCACAGGCGAACTTTGAAAAAACATTAGGGGTTGCTACAGCCATTATAAACCTGTATCTGTAACAGCCTGTCATACACGATGCTGCTACTGTTGCTGCTGGCAGACAATGCCCTAGAAGCTGTAAGGTATTTACACCACATTTTACTTACCATAGGCTACATGAAATTGAAATATGAGAGCATTACAGACTGGACAGGGACACTGATAGGGAATTATAGAAATCTCTTGGCACAATATGAGGCACAGTGAGAAACATAGAAAATCCATCTCAGTGCATACTATGGTATGTGTAGTTCTACATGTTTTAGCTAAAGAGTTATTTCAGTGACCTATAGGACGCACATTGAGGGTTTGACAAACTTCTGGCTCAAGAATACGCCACCAGTTCCTCAATCTAATGCATGTAGATGAGCATATCTGATTTCCACATACTCCAGAGAAGAGTTACCACCATACAAAATTTCTATGTCATAGCCCATTTTTCTGAATTACTAGTTGAACTACACCTCACCTACAATTAAATAAAATATTTTACCTGGTGAAATGGGAAGATAGTACATAAATAAATAATGGGAATTACTCCAGCAACTGTCAGGAGGTCTGTAATGCATAAGGTATCACCTATAATATGCATGCAGGCCACACAGGCAGTTTCCGTGACTCTTACATATGGCACACCCATGACCTGTGCCTAATGTTTGCAAAGGGTGACTTCCCTTAGGGACATCTAGTAGGAGATGTAGGTTATGCACTAGAACCTTGGCCATACCTCGCAACCTCTCAGTGCAAAAAATATGGACAAAGCCAGAAAGAATGGGGGGATAAAGACCCAAAAATGGGGAAAGAATTTAAACATTGCACCTATAAACTTAGAAAGGTACTAGAATGACATGTTCTGCATTGTTTTGTATTTTCTGAAGGAAATAAAGTCTGAAACTCAAATGGTTGTCATTATTTAGTATTATTTAGTGACTTTAATCTTCAATGATTCCCCAGAAAACCACAAATTTTATGAAGAACAGACCAAAATGATATGTCAAAAGTATGGACATTCTGTGAAAATCTGTATAGTTGAGAGGTATGATCTTGGCTCATGACTTCTATAGGAAAGTCACAGACTCCTTTGAGCAAGATTACAACACTGAACATTCCCAGACTAGAAATATCACACAACATATATTAGGGCTGCTTAAAATAATGGCTTCACTGTTGGAATACATCTGGGGGTCGCCTGCAATATTACCCCACAATCAAAATAGTGAGTGTGTGCTATCTTACAGACTATCATACTTAGACAAATAGTTGTAGCAGAGTGCCCCAGTACAACAACAACAGCTTCTTGCACCACAGGCAGAGGCAACTGACACTGATGAGGGTTCTGATGAAGAACCAGTAGTAGGGGATGATCATGGCAGATGGAGGTGGGCACAATATGCCCTGTCACTGGATAAGATGTGGCTAATTGCACATACACTCAACACTTTATTAAATTAAGAGCTACACAGATACAAACAGTAACACTGATGCATACAACCAGACATTGTTTACCTAAGCCATGGCTGGCTACTGTGAGCATCAGACATAGGCAATCCCAGTCAAGGATGTTCTCAGGCGCAGTAGCAAAAGTGAGTGAGTGATGAACCTGTAATGAAGAGCTACTACAGTATCATAACAATGGCCAGTAAGTAGAGACACCAACGATGATGCATTCAAATCAAAATACTACTTTCTTATGCATTTCATTGTCACACTGAGCCTTTTGGATAATCAACCCCATGTCAAGCAACCCCAGTGGGGTAGGATAGAATCTGCTTCATCATCACTGTTGAATGTTCAAGATATTTAAACAACCCTATGAGGATAAAATATAAGCAAATAAATTAAAACACAAATGCCAACTTGCAATTCTACAGTACAAAGAAACATTTTTCCTAAAACGTGCTTTGCCTGCACACTATATGCTTCAGACATAAGGAACCCAGGTCAGACAGCCACCTCAAGAGCTTACAGCAGTCTCAGCATCATCTGCACAAGAGGGTGTCCAATGCAACTACTATTACTACCACTATTATTTCTACTACTACTAGAGAAGTTAATCCGATTAAACAATGTGAAGATTAGTACACATTCAAACAAAAATATGACCTTTGGCTAATCAAGCATTAGCTGCCCACTTTGCATGTTATACATAAGCAACTCTAAATCACAGATTGTAGAAAGGGCATGGTGCAGTCACCTTCATTTGCAAAGTATGGGAGGATCACTGGAGGGCATGTCTGATACAGTGGAAATGTCTGTGAGCATGAGAGATGAGGTCATAGCAATTATGCACTTTCACAGCCAGTATCTCTGGGTATAATAAAGTCCACTGCGAAATGTGTGTGTGTGTGTGTGTGGGGGGGGTATGTATATGAGTTGCATGGTCAATGTGAGATGTATTGTATGTGGGTCTGCAGGGACACAGGAACAACACTTGTGCCAGCACTATGCCATGGCATCCTGGATAGGTCTGAGTCATGCATGCTAGAGGATCATGGTCACATCTGACATGCCTGACCATGTGAACTACCTCAGCTAGGAGTTGTACTGCTTTTTCCAGAACCATGGCTTAAAGATGAAGTGCTAGCTGAATGTGAACAATGTCTGCTTATAGAGCTGTCATTATGACTATGTCCACAACCATGTGGAAGACCACATTTGAGTGTGGGCACATCCATCACTGATGTTGCAGAGGAAGAATTAGCACTGTGGGAGTGGGATCTAGTACATCAATGGCCACATCTGCTGACATCTGATGGTGTAGTGGTAGACAGGCCTCATGGATACTTCCTCTCCCCAGCAGATGATCCAGAACAGACACTACATGGTCCAATGTGTCATTCATTCTGATAACAAGTCACACATATGGTCTCATATGACAGAATGCACAACATGCAGTAGTCTGAGTATCTCTTCCAAGGCCGTGGGGGAGCTTGCCTGTGCCTCCACAATGGCCTGTCACATATAAAGGTTGGCAGCTACTGAGATACCAACCTCAGGAAGAAGGTGGTGAACATACCACCACCTTCTCTGAGCACCTTTACCAACACCCTTGTGTCATACTTCACTCTCACAATGGCTAGGGGTGAGTCTGCTATCTCTACAACTAGGGTAACCACACTACCCTGAAAAGTGTGTCCCTCTCAACCTGTCAGATGGGTCTTTCTCATGGGAATGTAGAGACATATTGACTGCATTCATACTGTTGGGTAGGTGAAGTGGGAACCATAATTCCTGTGTCAGGCATACCCTCTGCATCCCCATAGCATGCTTGTTCCTCACCATCATTATCATCAGAGACTTACAACATTCCTTGAAAATTAAACAGAGTGAGGTTGACAGTACTGTTGCCGGATAACAACATGTCGTCTCATCTGAATACACCAACAGTAACAGAATAATCAAAGAAATAGGAAAATAAATAGTATAAATCCTAGCCCAAAAAATTCAGATATAATGTAAAAAAGTATGCCTATACCATGTGAGTTGATCATTGTACCTCAATGCCAGATGTACCTAAATGCAATGTTAGTTGATAGAAGTATTAAAAGCATAAAACTTAATATAAATTGCAAAGGCTGATGTAATATATATTTGAAAGGCATACCTGAGACACCAGTAGTGGAAAGCCTCTCGTTATCCTCCTCCTTTGTCCCTACATCCAGTACCTCATGGTGAAGCTCTCCTTAGTCACCTGGATCCCCATCATTTGACAGTCACATCTCCTCAGTAAGTGGTGGGTCTACAGATCACCTGCCTCTAGTAGCCCTTCACTCTCGTGCTATGGCCTTTGGTATGTCAGTAGCCTTTTTAATCATATCAGTGGCCCTATATTGGACCATATGGTAGTCATAGCCTTGGCAACCTGAAACAATGACATCATTGACTGCATGCTAACAGGCACGGATAAAGAAGTTGTTGGTGAAATGTGCATCTAGAGGTCATGCATCACGGAGCTGGAAAACCTGTCTTAGCATCTGAGAAAGGAGGTCTCAATGAGGATGACCCCTTATTTTAGGATTTTGGAGCCATAAACCTATAATGATACCACAAAAATATTTATATTAGAGAAACATAACACAACAAGGGGGTTGAACAAGCTGTTATACTTATGAAGCAAAATACATCAGCATGTAGTCAGCAAGTATCATTATCATAGAAAAAAATGTCTAAACAACAATGCAGGCCCTGTAATATTCCATATGCCTTAAGCCACACAGAGAAAAGTTATATAGCTACAGTACACAACAAACTATGTATGTACAAGGATATACACAACTAGTAAGCTGAGAAAACTTCATAAGCAGAAAAGCAGTGGCTAATGTAAAAAAAAAACTACATATCTCATTCAAGTCAGATACATTTCTAAACTTTTAAGCATGTTACAGTAATAATAAAGAACTCTTAACTACTTAATGCATGGGTTGCTCGACCCCGATGAAATAGAATTATGATAAATGGAATAAATGCTATTTCAAAAACACTGCCAGGTGCATAACACTCATTTCAAATAATTTATCAAGATATACAATAAAGCACTAGTTGTATGGAAGAATACATACTTTGAAAGATTTCAAACAGTATCCTGCCTATGGGTTGCTAATTGAAAATGTTATCAGTAATCTCATTGCCAGTACTTGGAAAATGAAGCAGTCTTTCCCAGCATGATGGAAGCTCCACAGTCACATGCGAGAAAGCCGGACATAGTGGTCGAAGAAAAGAATACTTATTTCCTTTCCCCAGATCCTTGAAATGAACATCCAGACATCAGAGGTGGAACAAAAGAGGGCAAGCCTATCCCTCTTCTCTGCCTACCCCTACTAATAACCCTACACCCCACCAACGAAAAGAGGGAGGGTGGGTGGGTAGCAAATTCAAGCCAAAATGTGATTGCTTAACCCACTACACTAGACTAAACCTCTTAAGCCCCTCCCCATCATTATCTCATTTCCTCCCAACTATCCCTGCCTCCACTTTTTCACCTCCCCAACCCACTTAACTCCTCCTAATATTAACCTAACCCCCCCCCCCCATGAAGATGTCCCAGGACAACTTAGTTTGTTGCCAAACTTCATTTGTCCCGGTCCCCTTCAGTAAAACACATTACACCAAATGACATTTAACGACCTTTATTAAATTTCCATAACATAGCTTTGATCACCAACTTTATTAATTACAACTATTTGTGATATAATTGATTCTAAATACAGCATAACTTCTTTGTAATGTTAATCAGGGCAGCGTACCTACTCGCCATGCCCCAGTAAGCAGCGTCCATACCTCTACTCACTTACTTTACTTATGAAGCAGCATCCCATCTCACTTCAGTGTTAATCAGGGCAGCGTACCTACTCACCCTGCTCAACAAGCAGGGTTCATACCTCTACTCGCTTACTTTACTTATGAAGCAGCGTCCCAACTCACTCCATACACCATCCATTGAATTACCTTCCACCAAATAAGCACCATCCTTACCTCAGCTTATCTATTCAGAAAGCTTCCTCCAACTACTTATTTCCTTTTCCCAGATCCTTGACATGAACATCCAGACATCAGAGGGGGAACAGAAGAGAACAAGCCTATATCTCTTCTCCGCCTACCAGCCTGACCAGGCTTTTCCCCCTCTCCTCTAACCCAAAATTGTTCAATCCACTTCCCATAAAGGGAAGGGTCAAGCCAAACATCATTTGCTGTACCCATCATTTGTAAAGCACCTTAAAATCCCATCAAACTCCTTTGCCATGCCATCACTAAAACACACCCTAATGAAACTAAATAAAGTAGGATTACAGTGACCCTGTTGTAACACCGGAACATCCACACCAAGAGAACACATACCCTTTTAGCCCACTGCCTTCAAAGCTGAAATCATGGCTCAAGCTGAATGTATTGACAACCTATAACCACAACAAAACCACAAACTATAACCCCTTGAACTCAAGGCGGCACCAAGTCAAATAACTAGTAACAAGTCTCACACCCAAAACCCTGTTAACCATAGCATATCACTGTAGGCCCACCCACTACCCAGTTCTATATGTGCAACAACTCCATTACCGTAGGGAACAGTCTAACTCCAACTTTAATGTCCTACCTTAGCTGGCAAAACAGCACTCCTTGATCTATTTCCCAAAAACCCGCCTATGTTCAGCAATGAAATACTCTACATACCCAGCCATAAACACCCCCAACTCACTCATTTCCAAACCATTCTTAACCCGTTTGGCCCTGGCCTTTCCCCTGAAGAACTCCTTCTTTATATTACCTATACCACTAGTAGGCAATTAAGACCTGTCCTACCACAGCCTTATCATGCAACCAAGCTTCCTTTAACCTTCTAACTCCCCTGCAACAATGCATCCAGCTTTAAGACTACCCCACCAACTGCCTACCTACCATGCTTCTTAAAACTCTACTCAACAAAATTGACAAGAGCCATAGGGCTTTAGCCTAATAAGTACTGTGCTCCTATGAATGTCGTGACTCTACTCATCCCCACACTCCCCATAAACCATCCCCAACCATTTCCCCTTTTGGCCCCCCTACCTACCTCTTCCTTACTTACCCCCTATACAAATGCAATAATCAGCTCCCCCTAATTGAACACAGAGCTCTAATATACCTTAATAAGTTGATTACTCAGACCCACTTTGTGCCCCATTCCGGTGGCAAAACATCCATCCTATCAAAACGTTATCTCTCAGATCCCTTTTTCAAGCCACTGCATGATGCCTTCTGTCCTTCAGCAATTACAGTCAATAACTGTTGCCACCTTGTGCTCCCCATGTGTAACCTCCTTGCTCGCCACTGCTTCCATCATCTCCAAATTCCCTGTGTATCGTCACAACTGGTACTCAGCACACCACCATCTACAAAGAAAAGAACAAAATTAAACCCGCTAATATGTAAAGGGAAGGATCCACCTTATACCCACCTATTCAAAATTATAGCCACAGCATTCCAAGACCTCATCTGCAAGAGGAAAAAAAAGACATGCAAGCCATCCAAAATACACAACACACATTCCAAGACATCTTCAAGGACAACCTATCCTGCCAACACGGAAAGGAATGTACCACCTCTACCCACATCTATGACAAAACAACCAAAACTGAAGCTATGCCACCAATGTCCTATCAAATAGCCTCGTCCTTCTCTTCTGTCCCATTTCAATCCCTCATTCTGCCAGATCCTATGGCTCTCCTAACTCCTTCTCCGTTTCTATACCATGTGCTTACGCTACTGCTCAGACTGTAATGCCTCTACTCTTAACTCTCCCACTATCTTTCTTCATCACCAACTTTCTGGCTATTATTTCCTAACTGAAACCAACATTTTATTTTTATGTACTATAACAGTCAATGTCTTAGAATGCACTACCTGCATACTACTTTTGGACACATAGGTTATGTATAAGGTGAGAGTGACTATTATTGTATATAATGTTTAACTTGATAGAATTGTCTAGATATCTAGTATATATTGTAATATCCTGTAACATAGTTTATGTTCTTCACACTTATTTCTTATAGTATTCCTACTGACTATGGGAGTAAAGTCAGAGCTAATTGGTCTGCTAACATACTGACTGTGGCAGTAAAGTCAGAGCTAATTTGTTATAGACCCTCAGGTTACAGGTGGTACTAGATCTGCTTCCAACATATGCATGCTGATATATGGTATAAAGTCCAAACATTCTACGACAGACTGTATACTGTAATAATCCACAATCTGTCATCTCGTCAAGAGTCTCAAGAAAAACTTGGTTTCTGGAAAATGTACAGTAAAATAACCCATCACTCCAGCCACCCTACCAAATTTAAAAGAGAGCTATATGTGAAATCATAGCTCTCAACTTTCCATCTCCAACATGAGAAACACTAGCCCTCAAAATGTGGAAAACATGGGCAAGATGTGACTTACAATCAACTTCAGCTAGGAATTTCATAGGATAGTTAAAAGACATGAAAAAGCCTCAATTAATGGGGAAAACAAGGATACAAAACTAGGGACAGATTAGCTATTGCTCTTTTAACTTCAGAAGTTACCACAATAACAGGATTCTTGTTAACATGCATTTCCTGAAAGAACCGAAGTCTGAAACTGAAATGTATGCCGTATTTAGTGAGTTAATCCAAAGTAATTGCCAGAAAACTACCATTTTGTGAGAGACAGACTCCCTTCCCCCCCCAAAAAAAAAATCCTGTCCCTTTCAGCTAAATGTTATATGTTCAGTAACAGGGCATCCTTCTGTCATTCCCACTGATTATGGTAGAATATGTATCACTTCTGAATATCCCCTTTATCCGGTTAATAGACAATAGACGATTCCAAAGCATGCCACCTCCACACTGCACTGCCACCACTTTCTAGTGACCCCAATTCTAGTGAATCACAACTGGCCAGAAATAACTCAGCCCACAAACCAAAGCATCAGACAAGACCCAATCCCATTTCCATCAAAATTAATTAAATACTCCTGTAATAAACCAATAAAGTTGCTAGCATACCAGGACTTGCTTCAACATGCCTTTCGTGAAGGATCTGAAGTCTGAAACTGAAATGTACATCATTACTTAATGCCTTCAGTCGTCCGATATTTCCTGTGATCAGCCAGAAGCCACAGAAGTATGAGGAACAGGCCAAAGTATGAGCTGAAAATCTGGACATTCTGCTAAATTGCTAAACTGCACAGCCAGAAAACCACAAATTTATGAGGAACAGACCAAAGCATTCAACCACCTTTCATTTTTGCTTACTTATGTAAGCCTAAATATATCTGATAACGTGTTAGCCAAGTGCTAACTACTCCTATGCAATATGCATAACCAGATAACTCCTTCCACCTTATCTTGACACCATTAAGAAACACCAACACCATTATAGAACCATACCTGTATGCTACGAACAGTGAGACAAATGGAGAAACAAAGAGCACCAACTGCAAACATTGCTCTCAGCAAGTTGGGTAGTAATGGGTCTTGCTTTAACATGACTTTGAAAGGTTAGGACGTATGACCGAAATATCCAGTCATATTTTACCTAGCTAAAGTGGAAGTTGGCGCAATACCGGCTCTTAGACATAGCAGTACGACGCTACTGTTTTATGAAGGTAAGCCGTACTGCCAGCCTGAATTGCTTACCAGGACATTAACGCATAGACCATGCGATACCTAAGTGCCTACACATGCACGGAACAATGATGCCCCATAGCCCATGAAAAATTCACGGGGAACCATAAAACAAAGCCACCAACAAGTTAACTGAGGAGAAACACAGGAACGTCATGCATGACCCCAGAACTTTGCCAAACTCTATTTGTTTTGCACACGCATATTGTTATTTTGCATAACTAGAAAATATGCATGTATACATTATTACCACATCGAAAGATTTATAAAGTTAAGAATATAAGAATATTTTTTTTTTCTAAACAAATATGTTACAGATATACTTTTACAAATAAAATCTAGGAAGAAAAAGTCCTTTAACAAATAATGCGTGAGATTCATAAACATTTATAATAATCCAGCATAAACAATATACAACACAAAAAGGGCATAAAGTGCCCCAACAACAATAAATGGAGAAAAAAGTAGTGTTTTAGTACAAAATATTGCTACCACACATTTTGCAGTTTACTTGAAAGGAAAACCTTTGTGCAAGCTAGCACACCGAGTGAATCAGGAGCGTGGTCATCATGTCAATAATCAGCACAGCATCAATCCACAAAGTGTTGAAATAGATCCAATAATTCAGTTAAATACATTTGCAACAGGGACATATTGGATTAAGGGAGAATTCAATCATGGCATTACTATACAAAACCTGCGAAAACCTGCAACCACCATGACAGCCCCCAGAGAGCTGAAACATAGCCAGGACTGCACAAAATTCCTACCCATGACTGCCCACACCAGCGATGACCAGTGGAGGAAGAAGCAATGAACAAAATGAATAATAACTAAATAACTAAACACTGCAGCACTCTCTGAGTGCCCGACCACCAGAAAATGACCGTACTGTGTGTACCAGCAATTACCGGCAAACTGCCATTTTGCCACATTCTCTCCAAGCCCGGGAAACAAGCATAAACAACCACTACACCCTACCTGCCCTTGCACTACAACCAACTAGCGGTTTTACCTTGGCTCATTCCTACAGTATCTTCTGACAAAGCAAAAAAGGCAGCATGCATTCTCTGATGGAATGGAGTCCGAGGCCCATCTCTCTGTTGCCAGTCATGCAAGCCCCACACCTGCCATCACCACTGCCAATGTCCCCCCTCGCCCATCTGATGAAACAGTCACCCACACAACCACAACCTCGATGCCAGGAAAACACCAAAGGGATACAAGCCTGCGAAAAGAACCACAACCATGACCCGAAAGGCAATATTGTGCACTCCAGTCAGTCAGCGCCACCACACCAAAGCACCACGCCAAATTAAAGTTCAACCCAGAAACAAACTGCCACTGCAAGACCCCCCTGCAAAAAAAAATTGAGCTATATAGCCATCACTCACTTCCCCTGCCTGTCCACAACCACCAAACCAAGGTCTACCTTACCAGTACACCTAGGTCGTCTCAGACATAAACCTGTCATCTAGCAAGTTCATGCCAAAATGTGATTGCTTAACCAACTACACTAGATTAAACCTCTTAAGCCCCTCCCCATCATTATCTCATTTCCTCCCAACTATCCCTACCTCCACTTAACCCTTTCACCTCTCCAACCCACTTAACTCCTCCTTATATTAACCTAATCCCCCACGAAGATGTCCCGGAACAACTTAGTTTATTGCCAAACTTCATTTATAACAGGCAAAAAGACCATAAACATATTGTCAACCCTAATAAAATAAAAAACTATCCCTTCACTGCACACACCAAAAACTTGCTTAACTCCTTCAACCTTGGAGATCAATAATGAGAAAAACCTTCTCCCTTCAAATATATTGGCATCTGTTTAGACCTGACTCATAACTTCCAAGCACACACAGCTAAAACTACAAAGAAGATTAAAGAAGATTAAGATTAACTCCTTACTTTTCTGGGACTACAAAATTGTTATCAAGATATCCAAATCAGCTTGAATATGTGAATTTAATAGTCTTTTTAGCTCAGCTTTGGTATGGACTATCCACACTTGCAACTATGTTCTGTAAGCACTTGGCAACACTTCAAACAAACTGCCAATAAATCAACTTTTCCTCTCAAGAGCACCGCTGTGTCAGTCTGAATAAAACTAAATGGTTGCATATGAAGCAGTAAGTTGATTTACCACTAGGCTGTTTTTCTTTTCAATCTTTTGCTTCTTGAAACACACTCTCTTTTGTCAGCGAAGTTCACACTAAAACCTCCTCTTAGAAACTAGGAAGCTTCTCCCAGACATCCACCACCTGGCAGCCCTGAAGAACCAAGCTGTGATGCACCAACCATGTATTCTTACCTCTAATTACCCCAAGAACCATGCTGTGATGTACCAGCCATGTATTCTCAGCTCTAGTCCCCCCCACAAGAACCAAGCTGTGATGCACCAGCCATGTATTCTCAGCTCTACCCCCCCCCCACACCCCAGAACCAAGCTGTGATGCACCAGCCATGTATTCTCAGCTCTACCCCCCCCAGAACCAAGCTGTGATGCACAGGCCATGCATTCTCAGCTTTAGTTGCTAAACTCTTTACCGCCACTTCCAAAAGACCTTTCCCATTCAAAAATGTAGGGCACAATGAAAATCACACATCTAAAAACAAGCTCAGTGAAAGTGCTTGTGGGCAGATCACATAACCTAAACATTCTATTCACTTTTACTTAATCCACCTCCACTAATTAGCTCTGTTCTTATTTGCTTCTGCTTGACTTCAACTGGAAGACAGGAAAATTCACTCAGACATGTAAATAACATGCATATACCATTCAAATTGTTAGTAGATATTGTACTCACACTATATTTTGCCTTTGTGTGTCTTTGTGTTACCTGCTCTTAGCTCCAGTCACATATTACCTCTTATTATTATGTTACCTTCCTTATGCTATATACAAATCTGCATTGTTGATTTTACTGCTATATTGTTGTATTTTATTATGATTTTATACACTCAGGATTTGCTTGAAATGAGTCCATTTTGATCAAGGCATTAACCTGCTAACAAGTATAAGAAAGAAGGTTTTGAACTGTATTCTATTTTTCAAAGGAGGCAGTTGCCACAGGAACAAAGTATTCTGAGTCATGATTAGGATGAGCAGTTCCTGCATTTTTTCTGTACTGCCATTTCTGAATGCTGATTCAGTAAGGCATTTCATATCCTCCAATAAGTAAAACACTGTTAGGACTTTTTTTTAGATCTTCTTTAGAAGGCATGGATATGTCTGTAGTAAGCCTGTTGGTGCAACGTAACAAATGAATTAATTAATTAAGCACAGTAAAGAGCTGAGGGGGTGGCGCAATACATCAAGGACTGGCATTGAGTGCTAGATGGGCCAACAATGCCTCTGCCCTGGATTACTCTGAAAATGGACTATGCCTATAGGAGTTTCTGAATTTCCAAGTCAGTTAAAAAAAAATCACCCCTGACAATCCTCACTAATTCATACTAACCCTAATGCTGCCCCTGCCTGGAATCAAAACCCTACCCCTTACGTAAGAAAAACCTTTCCTTTATCACTACTGTTATTCAGATAAAGTATATGCATTTAATGGTAAGGTATTGATTTACTGTTCAGAAAAGAAAACTATTTTCTTTTTGTGACTGTTTTTTTTTTTGGTATGATAATTTTGGAAATGTCAGCATTAATTGCCTCTCTTTGTTATGTTTCAATGCTTATGCATTTTAGTAAATCAATGCACACACAAAAACAGATGTGTGCACGCACACACACACACACACACACACACACACACACACACACACACACACACACACACACAAACAAACACACACATACATGAAAGATCAACTCACATACATAATTTTTCCATTGGCAGTGTTATGCAAGAGTGAGTATTGGGTATGTTAATTAGGAAGATGTGTTTGGAGAGGTGATCAAAGTGCCAGAAATTAGGATGCAGGATAGGTGGATTTGCTTTCTGCAACAAAATGCTTTCTTTGTGCATATGTGAAAACCCTTCAGCTTCTTAGGAAACAAATGTAGACCACTGCCCTAATGCCGTTGCCCCTTACCATTTACACAATGTAGATAAAAGGGGAAAAGACTTCATAACTGCCTCTATAGTTCATTCTGAATTGACCTCAACCCATGATTGTGATATGTGAGCTGCAGAAAAGATTAACCTTTTGTTTGACAGTTTGTCTCATCAGCTTCCCTACACTTTGTTAACCCACAACTCTTCATAGTTCCATCAGGTCAAGTTTACCTCCCCAATGATGAACCTGTGGATCTGTATTGTGTTACCTCCCCAATGATGAACCTGTGGATGTGTATTGTGCATATGAAATCACTAGCATTGTGGTTTCTAAGTGTGCTATTGCAGTAGTATCCATTGCATTATGACATTTAGGTTTTTTACATGGTTTTGCAGCTGTGGAGTTGGTACATATAAGTTTGATGCATTTGATAGTTTTTACTGGCAAAAAAAATGCATTTTAAATGTCTCTAGTTTTACCAGTTATTTTTGTCCTGTTGAACCTTTGTCAAATTATATTGGGAAGACATATAATACTGTGAGTGGTTTCTTCTGGTGGGCATAATCATTTCATTTCAACAATAAACATGGACCAGCATGATGCTGATCCTCTAAACTTTAGGTGTATCTTCATGTACTACAAAGCCTACCATGTCTGATATTTTGCATTTAACTTGAATAACCATAAAGTCATCTAAGGTATTTTTTAAATAATGTATGTCTTACTAACACATCTATTAAAAATCCAGTCAGATTTATCCACATAAAACTTTGTGCAAAGGTATGTGTCAACACAGATGATCATTGTGGCTCTGAGATATCTCAAAAAAATAGCCCGCCATGGACAGAATCATTAATATCAGTATGATCCTAAATTTTAATGGGGACTGTTAAGACTTTCAACATAAAAAATATTTTACAGGAAAAAAGTAGTTACAAATTTCGGTTGCACAAATATGTGAGATAAACACACCTGCATTCTAAGTATCCAAACACATTCTTGTCCTGATTACATTTTCTTGTCACTGCTGAAGATGCATACTTTTTACAGTCAGCAACTGATTGTTCTTTCATTCCTTTGTAGACATATTTTCTTTCTTTCTTTTTTTTTCCTTATAAAGATATCTGGGTTATCTCTTTTAGGCTGTTTATCATATGCTAAACAAGTTTGTGATTTGAAACGTTTGTTATGGAATAAATGTGTTATGAGCTTAGGAATTTTGGTCGGAATTGCAGACAAAAGTATAATCATCCATCTTATGCAGAATAAACACACACACACACACACACACACACACACACACACACACACATGCACACATGCACACAGCTGACAGCGTTTGGAGAGAGACATTTTAATAAGAAAATAGAAATAGAAGAGCTGTATACCCCGCAGCATAACACAGGATGCAAATGAAAATGGTGGCCAATGTATCTCATTTATGTACCTATGGGACCATAAGATAAGGATCAGACAATCAGCAGAGTATCTGCATCAAAATTAAAACTGATTTTTATATCATGGCAATCATTTGGAAACATTGTTAAATATTTTCCATTTTTTTCATCGACCATTTTTCTGACAGAAAATCATTTGTACTGTATGAAGATAGAGCAAAATAAATGTTCTGCGGTAATAAGGTGTTTACTGACAGGTTGAGGCATCACACTTTGTTTCACAAATTTATTTTAATATTAAAATTCATACAAATGACATTTGCAAGATGTAATTATTGATACAAATGGTAGCATTTTCAGTATATCATTCAGTCACTAATGTAATACTCCAGTTCCAAGGAAATGTTTCACTTACTCAAAAGATGTATTAGTTTTTCTTCCATTACAATTCTGATCAATAACTGGGCAAATTAATGTGTTCAAAGACCATTTTGTAGCAGTTTAGACATATGCTACATAAAATAAAACAATTTGCTTTTCCCACAGTAGAATATAAAATTAAAGCATGGAATCTTCTGTTTGAAATATAAAGGTGACTATTTTTGCAATATGTTTACCAGATGAAATGTGTCTCATGTTTTCTATAGCAACATTGCTGTTGTGAAAATTTAATAATCCTCAGGTTCTATAAATTAAATTTGCAGTTTGCTTCCAGTTTTATAACTAAAAAAAAAAAAGTTGAATTATCTGTATTTTGTTGCATAGATTATACTAATTTATAAAAATAACATGTACACTTTAAAGCTGTTGGATTACTGAACATATTCTAAATACCTGTGATGTAGAAATATTTAAGAATCTTGTTGCATATGTGTATTTCTCTTTTACAGTGTGAATGCCATATATGTTACAAGCAAGACTGATTTAATGGAGGCTATGGCTGGGGTTTCTTAAAAATGCTTCATATTCATCCAGTCCTTAGGACAGTCACATAGAAACCATGAGAATTCTTATTATCATAGGATCCATGATATGTCTAGGAGGTATAGCAATGCCAAATGCTCTGGCCCTGGAAACCATAGGCCTCAACCCTAGTCCCTGAGGGAAATGTAATCACATGAATCCCCACTTCCTCAGCTTGACCTAATTCACTTATTTTACTCAGAGTGGTACCCAGCATTCCATGCACATCATCCTTACCCAATATTTACTAGACATTTAGCCTTCCCTAGGGGTTAGCACATACATGTGCACATTATCATAGAGATGTTGCATGTTATGCATTGATGGCACTGTGCTTTCCTCTGTTTGACAACATTCTTGCCATTTTCAGGCTGCACATCCTTCAACATATAATGTAAAGCTGCCTATCGGTTTTACAGAGCTGGCTACAATTGCATTCCTTATGCATACATGACAGGTGAACATGCAGCAATGTTCTAGAACTTTCTAGTTTATTTTTATTACTGGTCTTATGTCATCATTACTCACTCTTCTTCTTCTTACCTATCCTCTTACAATTCCTGCTTACCTTTCCTAGAGCTCATACTATGCTGCCTGTTCATTTGCAGGTAAAGCAGAACAAGATATCCAGTCTGCCGACCTCTGACATATCACCCTTGCATCCTTTTTTAATCTTGATTCCTGTGAGTCATTCCCTTTCCTGTATCCACCCCAACTCCTGGAACAATCCTGCTCACAATGTCGCTACTTTATCTGCTGATCTTTGGCAGATATAACAAGAAAGAGGAGAAAACCCAGCAATGGTGACATGGTTAACAAGCTTTCCTTATGATCAATGCCGGAATTTTCTTTGGTAGATTATGATTTATTTCTACTTATGACCCAGGCCATATAACATCAAACATTTCAATTATTTGTTTGTAGATCTAATAAGCATAATTTTTAAAATTAAGATATTTGTGTTTGTCATACAAAAAGTCATAATTTCACAAGAACTTTATTAAATGAAAAATTTAGTGCCTTGTATTGTTACATTGATTTACTGTAACAACTAAAGTATCCAGTGCTTTCATCTTGATCATCTGTGATTTTACTTTTGCTGAGCTAGTCAGTTAAAATTAAGTCCTGTGGTTATTGAAAATATAGCAAATCAATTAAAATGAAGTCCTGTGGTTATTGATAATATTGTGAATCAATTAAAATTAAGTCATGTGTTTATTGATGACATAGCAGAAGATGCACAAAGACTGAACATGTTATAAATGCAATTGATACCTAAATATTTTCTACTTCATTACAAATGAAATATGAACTTCTTTATCTTTTAAAGACCGGTTTCTTTTTAGATTTCAAGTTTGAAGGGCAACAATGATAAACACATAATGAGCTATATATTTTCTGAACAGAAAACATAAATTAGCCATTTATAAAGCATAACAAAAGTCCCATACCATTATTTTTCAGAGCTGTTGTACAGATGATGATGTTTTATTTCATTCTTCAGAGAGAGATCACTAGGACTCTAGATGCAGCAACAAAATGTTAGCTTTTGCTTAAATGTAACATGACAAAACATTATATTTCTTATAAAAGTTTAGTTTAGTCTCCTGTGCCTTTGTATTTTCTTGGGATTTAACACATCTTTTTTCTGCACAAACATGCCCTCATTTGAACAAGGGCTTATGTAGTCTTAAACTTCAGTTACCATTATGTATTTATTTATTTACCATTTATTAACCATGTAGAAACAACAGTCTGAGGACCTTTTTCAAACACAAGTCAAACCACCATGGCATACTTTGCTATGACAGAATCATAAAACCATATCGAGTTTGGTATAGGAGATTATATTATATCAAAATAATTATTTTCTATCTACGGAAATAAACAATGGCGATATGGAAATCAAAGTTTTTTATAGCAACTCTAAGGGAGAAACAATTATGAAATGCAGAGCTTCATCTAGAAACTGTGGTTTGCAAAGTATTAGCAGTGTAGCTGTATATGTTTGCACACAGGAATACTTTCTCTGATATTTATGCACTTATGCAGATTGCAAATTAGAGCTCTTAGTAAAATGCCACCAAAGCATTTTTGCCCCAAAGCTATGCAGCAGAGAGAAGAAAACATCACAGCTGATAAATAAACAATTGCTGAAATTTAGTTACAGCGTAAAAGGAAAACAAAGGTCTATAAAACATTATTATTTCATATACCGGAATGCATTTTTTAATTCTGAAAAAAAAATTGCAGCCAGTATGTGTTTTTCCTTAATATTAAAATGGTCAGCATTTTGATTGACAGGTCCCCTGCTGAAGTTTCTGAGTCTGACAAGTGCGTGCTGTTTCTCATACCTGGTTTGTTCTATATTTGGAGACACAGTCTTTGTAGGACAAAATTCTAAATTCAGAGGGCCTCAGCTGGGTTTGTTTTCCAAGTACATGCTGTGTTTTCCATATGGACAGCACTATTTCTGGAGCTTTCCTTTCACTGTTTGCCAACATAGGGCATTCATTGCATGCCAGTATCCGCTCCAATCAATAAGTAATCTTTCCAGAATGTGACTTGCAAAAGTTATAGTTAATACCCTGTGGAGCAGAGGGAATAATTACTACTACGCATCAGCTGTCTCAAAAGCAGCGTACATTTTGCTGAATATATTCATTTGATTTTGCCAAGTAGCCTTAACCTCAAGAGCCTTACACCATTATTTAAGTAGAGTTTTAGTATGCGTTTTCTATAGTTAAGACATAGACATGGAAAAATGTTGTACATATGAAACATTAAAGTTTGGTTGCTCCTGATTATTACAAAGTCGCAGTATCATCCGCAGATCTCTGGGTATGAGAATAAGTTAACTTGTCATTGTGCTTAAATTATTGCTAATTAATCTTGATAAATAAGATGTACATATATATCTTTCAACCGTCAAATATATCTGCACAGGATTTTAAATGATCTAATCTCAAATATATTTAACACAGAAAAAAATGTGTTGCATTTCATATGTGTTTCTCTAATGACATAGGACTGCAGGGTATGCATAATAAACAAAAACATGCCTAGAAGCAGTGTACAGTTTTATCCAATTATAAAGTATCAAGGTTCACATTAAACACAAAAATCTGAGAATATAATAAGTGAGGCATTGCAGCATAAATAAAAATGGGTGAAATAAAGATAAAAGTGCATTCATTTTTGTAAGGCCAAGTGTTTGTTATTGCAACTGCTGATGCCCTCACCAAGAATTGCACTGTCTTCATTAAGGCCCTTGCATGTTAGCAGAGACACCTGGTCCTCCTAACCCTGGAATGGATTAAGCAAATGATCAGGGAATTCTTCAATGAATAGTATGTTTATTAGAAATGTAGGGCCACAATGTACAACAGCCCACAACCTAAATACTGGAAAAGGTTACTTGATTTCATGGAAACCATCAATTAGCTGAAAATGATGGCTGATAACATAATGCCTAAGGAGTGCTTTCCCCATTTCCCTGAGGGTAATTATGTAGGAGTTGACCATCCTAAGTTGAGACAAGCAAAGAGCACTGCACTTTGCAATTAAGTGTGGCTATCTGCTCCACAAAAATGTGATTTGAGTAGCTTTGATGTCACTCATCTTTTTCAGCTCTATTCTGGCTACCTGATTGATCTAGTGCCACGAAATGCCACAAATATTTGCAATAAAAATGCATAGAGAGTTAGAGAGGTTAGACCTGTATGTCAGGAAGTCTCCAAGTGAAGGAAAAAAGAAAAGGCTAAAAAGCTAAACTTTGCACTAGAGTTGGCAAACAGATTTAATGTAGGTAACTAGCAGTGCAATGAAGGGATGAAGAGGGAGGAGCAGAATGAAAGATATGAATATGTAAACACTGAACTGTGGCCTACTGTGAGAGGGAAGAATATGAGGTACTATGGAGGAATATGTGCACAGATGTTTTGAAATATGACATGTGTAAAAGAATAAGTTTGGCTGATATGTGTATAAGAATTGTTTATGGCATGTGCTGCTGATAAAGATATTGCTCTGTTATACTTTTGGGAAAGAGTCTGTTATATTAAAATATATAGGAACAATAATACAAGTTCCTAAGGGCTCAAAGTACAATAAGAATGAGTAGATATTTGGTGGAACCTTCATGAGGAGCAGTGGTAATTTGCTTTCTCTAGAAATGACCTCCAACAAACCAGTAAACTGGATTATTTTCTTTGTTCAAGTATAATTTTGCCATGAATATGAAGTATATTAACTATGGACAGATACACTTCTGACTACACCATAAAATGCATTTATTCCGGGAGAGGATACCAGGTCAAAGAACATTTGATGCTTGGAACATTATAAATGGAGATTAGAGAACACAAACGGGTATTTGTAGAGCAAACATTAGAAGACAACTTATTAAAGAACAAATTAGTGGTTAGAATTTAGTGGGATGTCATTAAAGCTGCCACCAGAGCACAGATGATGGCAGATGAGGAGGAAAATATGAGATACTTTGTTTAAGAGAAAGAGAAAAAGAGTATCGATAATTAGTACAGCTAAAATCACTTTAGCTAGCTGATCTAAGAGACTCTCTCTCTCTCTCTCTCTCTCTCTCTGTATATCTCATGCCTCCCAGTAGGAGGAATAAAGATGCCTTATTGATGTTTTAAGAAGTCTATTCAGTTTAGTAGGTAGATGGACAAGTATTCTTGTTCTAATACATTACGTTCAACAGGTCAGTTATTAAAGGCAGTTGCAGACAATGGTGGGAGAGTCCAAGCAGGGGCGGCAGGACTGCAGCCCCCCCACCTAAAGAAAGAAGAAAATCCCCCCACCTGTACAAAAGAAAGATCCCCCACCTATACAAGAAAATTAAAAACAAAATTGTGAGTCCTGGAACTAAATGCATGTGTGCTTGGAGTTCCTGGGTACTCACAGAACTCCAGACTACTATAGAGGAAAAAGGCATCTGTGCCCTGCCAGCCCAGAAGTCTGTGCAGTGATAACTGCATAGGCGAGAAGGAAACTGGACTGTGTCATCAGCAGGCTGGAGCCTCCAGCCTATTCTCAAAGAGCCCAAACCAGAAAGCAGCTGTTAGTGAGTGTGGGCTGAGGAGGGGAAGAAACCAGAAGAAGAGGATTACAGAGGAGCTTGTTTTCAGGGGGAATTAGCTACTGTGAAACAGGTGCGTGTGTGTGTAATGCCCCAATTGCTATATACTGGTGGGTAGAGAATATTCAGGCTTGAAACCTATACCTTAAGTGAAAGTGGCAAGGGCCTGAATTCCCTACCCACCACCATTTGTAAGAAATTTGCAGATGTTTGCCTCATATTTGTTTTGTTCCTCATAAAATCTGTGGTTTCTGTGAGTTTGTTTTTCCTTGCAAAGTCAGTAGTGCTGTGCTACACTGGTAGAGCTGTTGCCTGACAGTTGCAGGTTCTCTGGTTTGATTCTTGGCTGGGGTGTCTTTGGTGTGGAGTCTGCATGTCCATCTGTGTGCATCTTATAAATAACATGTGTCTGGAGTGTTTCTCCCTGCTCTGCTGAAAATTGGCTTTTGTTCCAAGTCAGACTTTTCTGATTAACAAATGTTAAATAAAAATAACAGGCATTTGAGTTTCAGACTTCATATTCTTCAGAATGTACATGGTAACACAAAACCTTTTATTCTAGCAATTTTCTAAGTTTATAACATGGATATTTGAAATTTGTCCCTATTTTTGGGACTGTATTCCCCTCATTATTGGCTTTGTCCAGGTTTTTCATACTAAGGTTGAGCTATGGTGAGAACTGAATTCATTGAATATGTTTGGGGGCTGTACTCCCCCATTACTGGCTTTGTTCAGGTGTTTTGTGCTAAGAGTTTGACAGCTATGGTGAGAACTGAATTCACTAAATTGTATCCATTTAAGTTTCAGTCTTCTTCTCTTTCATAAAACAGATGATTTGGCATAGTAGTATATTGTTCTGACTTTTTTACACAGGGTTCCCTGAGTTCAAGACTTGGCAGCGAAATGTATGGTGGTAACACAGTGTTTTACTCTAGCGACTTTCCAACATTATACAAGTAATGTTTAAAACGTGCCCCTGGTTTTGGGGCTTTTGTCCCCCCCCCCCCATAAATGTTGGCTTTTTCCAGATTTCTTGTGTTGCAAAGTTCAGAGATACAGCTGAGTGTAAAGTAGATTTTACAAGGAGCTGAGAGCTGAAGGGGAACAAAAGTTTAGTGCTGCTTATGCTGAGTTTGCTTGCATTGTAAATAGCACAACAGGTAGTGTGTTTGATTTTAATGCAGAAGGCTTTGGGTTCTACTCCCACAGTAGGTAGATGCATTGCTGATACTATACTGTGTTGTAAAGAGGGTGGATGCTGCAGCCCTTTTTGGCAAAGATACCTTGTAACTATGAACCTGTCATCAGTTTGCCATCCATTTCCTATTGCAATATTACTAGCTTATCATTTTTTAATGCAACATAGGCAATTAATTCCTCAAGGGCAACAGGCACTTTATTTGTAGATGAAACAATGACATATAAAGTTGTTTGCTAGCAGCAACCTCTTCATTAGTTACAGATTTCTTTAATGTGGAATTATTTAGACGACTTTTACTTTTCAGAGTGTGCATATTTACTGATACTGGTGGACTGTAGAAGTTTGAGTAAACTTTTTTATGACAGAAATGTTCTGAATTGGGCAGTTTTGCCATTAATGGTGCATGCATTTAGTTTCATTGTTTACTAGAAAAATGTTCAAAACAATACATTTCAAATGCCCTCTAACAACTGTACTGTATTGTACAAGGAATATAATTTAATACAATCAGGAAGGTGTATCAAAGAGCGCATGTATGTTTCATGTTCAAGGGGTCTATGATTTTGAAAACAGCCCAAAGTTAATCTTTATCTGCCACTGGCAAAATGTATTTTCTTTGAATGTGGGTTTCAATGCTGTTTCAATGAATGTAAGTTTCAAGGGCAGATAAGTTTTAATGCTAAGTCTATTTTCATTGTGAGACTTCATTGCTTTGTTTAGCAGATATCTATTAAAGTTTTGCTGTAAAATGCAAAATAAAACTTTCAAATGAAATCCAACTCATCACAGAAGTAAAGCTGTATGCACATTACAGTGTTTATGGTAAACAGGGTGAAATAACCAATGAATGGAACACTGGAATGGCTGCAGGGGTGAGGCTCCATTCGACCATGATTTTGTGAAGGGGGAAGGGCAGCAAACTCAAAGACGGCCCCAGCTGAACTATACCTCTCAACTGTCCAGATTTTTGCAGAATTAATACATTTTTGTTTCATATTTTGGTTTGTTCCTCATAAAAATTAGTGGTTTTCTGGCAAATCATTTAGGAATGAAGTCACTAAATGACAGACATTGAGATTCAGACGTCATAACCTTCAGAAAAATGCATGTTAAAGCAAGATCTGTTATTCTCTTAACTGTCAAGTTTATACAAGAGCAATTTTTAGTACTGTTTGTATGTTTCCCCCAATATATTTGGCCTTGTCCAGATTTCCTGTATTAAGAGGTTGAGAGGTACATGTAAATAAATCGCTTTATAGAATTAGGAATATCCAAGCCTCTCAACTGTCCCCAATTTTGGCTCAAAATGTTGCTCTCTCCCTAATAATCCCTCTGCAAAATGACAATTTTGGAAGAAAACGTGGAGGGTTTACAATTATAAATAGCTGTAATGATCAGAGTTATAGATTACTTTTATTTCAGAAATGCATGTAGATGCTCTTATTTTGTCACCTGCTCAAGTTAACAGTACTAATATTAAAAAGGTGTCCCTTCTTTGACAGGTTCCCAGCTGTATTGTGTGACAATATTTTATTTTTGCATCACATTTTTGGTATGTTTTTCATAAAATTGCATTTTTTTCCTGCAAATTAGTGGCAAATCATTAAAGATTGAAGTTAGAAAATAATGGCAGACATTTGAGTTTCAGATTTCATACCCTTCAGAAAATTCATACTAATGCAAGACCTACTACCTTCTAAGTTTATAAGAGCAATATTTAAAAACTGTCCTTATTTTTGGGCCTGTGTCCCACTTCTATGTATGGCTTTGTCCAGATTTTTTGCTGTGAGGTATGAGTGTCAGAGCCATCACTGTCAGCCAGAGACATTTCAAATTGTGACATACTTGTTGCACCCCACTCCCCATTGTAGTGGCTCTGGATATGTCCAAGCAAGGCAAGGAGCAGTTATGCAGTATAAGTGTGCAGAGTATCCCCCCATCCAAGGTAGACCACAAGTACAACCGTGGCTTTTCATCTGTCCTTGACTTTGCAGAATGTTCTGTTTTTCTGTCATATTTTTATACTGTTGATTTATGCTTCTTATTATTCAGAAAATGTATGCTGTTGCAGTGCCCTGTTGCTCTGTGTTTAAGTAGCAATGCTTTATTGACCATCAGATGAGCTTGTTGGAGATTGTAAGATGCAAGTAAGCTTTAATAAACATACTGTCAAAGAATTACCTGGCAACATTGAAAGCCTTTTCATTGTTGCCATGCAGAGAATATTTGCATAACTAGATAACGTATAAGCCTTAGGTACTGAAATGCATATGACAGCATTTAGGTTCATAGGTTCATAGGTTCGTACTAGGCTATCTGCCCTAGGGCATTTATAAGCCTAGCCAGAGTGTATGTGGCTTACACCACCCCTTAGGATGAGAATACTATGCCCTTTTAGGGTTTAGTTTACTATGCCTCTGTCTAGTAGTGACACAGAGATGACCCCCGGGGTAAACCTACGATCTCCCATCCACTCGTCGAGATTTCTCTTGAATAGAGTCAGTGAGGGGCTCTGCCTAACATGGACTGGGATTCTGTTCCAGAGTGTAGGGAGCCTCTGGGTTATGAATCTGTCCCTCCAGCACATTCTATTTATTTCTGTGTTGAGGTTTAAGTCACTTGTTCTCGTGGCTCTGATGGATTTGGATTTTCTGAGGTGGAGCATGTCCATTAATTCAGGACTGGACATGGCCTTGTACGTCAGGCACAGATCACCTCTGAGTAGGCGGTATGTGACTGAATAGAGCTGGAGTTTTTTCAGTCGGGCAGCATATGACTTAAGTTTAAGACCCTTTATCCTCTTGGTGAGGAACTTTTGGGGTCTTTCCAACTGCTGCAGGTGTCGGGTGAGATACATCCCAAATGGGGCATTGTACTCAATCATTGGCCTGATAAGAGAAGAGTACAGGGGCACAATGACCTCTCTTGATCTAGATGTGAAACCCTTTATGATAAGGTGGGCAATATAGAAGGTCTTCATAACCACTTTGGCAATGTGAGTGTCAAATGAGAGGTTACTGTCAACCTGGGTCCATAGGTCCCTGATTACCTCTTCCGTACTTAATGGATTACCGCCTATGTGGTAATTTGCCGGAACTTTGTTTTTCCCAAAGGGTATGACTATACATTTTTTGGCGTTCAGCTTAAGGCCATGGCTCTGGCACCAATTATCCATTCCTATGAGGCCTCTCTGAAGGATGTTTGTGTCCGCTGGAGTATCAATTATGGCGCCCAGTTTGCAGTCATCTGCGAACTTTGTCAGCCACAATCCTCCTATGTTTGCCTGTACCTCAGAAAAATAAATGCCGAACAATTGGGGTCCCAGGACTGAGCCCTGTGGGACACCGCTTGTGACTGGCTTAGAGTCTGACATAGCTCCAGCAACTCTGACCCTGTGGGTTCTGTCCTTGAGACAGTTTGCAACCCATCTTGTGACATATGGGTTTACATTTAAGCTGGTGAGTTTGTCTATGATGCCCGAGTGAGGTATTGTGTCAAAGGCTTTTGCAAGGTCAAGGTAGGCTGTGTGAACTGTAATAAAGGACAGGATTGCAGTATTTTCAGAAGCTCATTACATTTGTTAGAGACTTGCAGTCATCTTTGCAGGCTTTACTCGTAAACTAAACAGAATGCCAATCTATCATGTGTGGTCCATAACTTGTGTAGTAATCCTTTAAGCAGTTTATCTTGAGCTTGTTTCTTGTTTGCTGTTCATTTATTACATTGATCATGTCTTCCCCATGAAACAAGTAGGTAGTTGTCAGGCAGCAGGTCTTTTTTGGATAAGAAACATTTTTACAAGGGGGGGTATCACACAGAGATTGCTACTTTCAGCATGTTACTTGGTAATTTTATAAAGCTGAATATAAATTATAATTAGAACTGCAGAGCAAGGAGAAGTGGTTTTAGTTGAGTGTTGCTTGTTTTTTTTTTATACTTGATTCTGACTGGCATTCCAGTAATGTATTTAAAAAGTAATTTATTTTTCATGCATCACAACCTTTGTGTTTCCATCTAGATATTAAGTAAGTTGTAATGTAGCCAACGCACTGAAATATTTTTTTCTTCTACACTTCATTTTGTCTTGATTGGACTTTTGTAATGATGGTTTGGCACCCAGGGCAGCGTATTTAATTAAAGTTCCAGTTGTTGTGGTTTTGAGCATAGCCCAACCCCTTTCTAGTTTGCCACACCCCTTCCCATTGGCCCCACCCATTCAGCTGACTCCTGCAGCCCAAAAAAAAAAAAACACTTTCACCTAAGCTTCACCAGGTCCATTTAATAGAGTGGTTTGTAGTGTTGTTTACAGTTTTAGCATTGAAAATGCCTGCTTTTTCAAGGATATTGACAGACTTTATGAACCTGTTTCATTCACATGTAATATGAGAGGCTGTGTCTGGTTTTGTGGGACTCATTAGTCTGTGAAGCACTTTATGAAAATTTTATTACAGAACTTTTTCCAGTCTGACTGTTATTATTGCCGTTATCCAATATTATCATAACTTTAATCACATATCATAACCAATCAGAGGTATAAGATTGGGCCTCTGATCATATCCAAAATTGTAAGTGTTCACTTCAAGAGTTGAGCAATGAGACTTGAATCTTGACATCCATTTCAATAATACTTAATAAGAGTTATGATTATAAGCTCTGTGGCATGTGCGATAACTGTGTAACACTATAGTACAAAGTACAGAGAAACAAATATGACTCTTTGTTTTGCATGGAATCTTATGTGCTTTATGTATTACAAATTGCTGAAAAAGGTGTAAGAGTGCAAGGTGTTTTACCCCTTTGAAAGGTATACTTTATACTGCCACACAGACAGTTGCAGAAGTTGTGTCCCACTGTGGAATTAATAGCTTTAAAAGCTGTTAAAACTTTACTCTGCCACAGGTGTTTAATTAAAAATATCTAAGTTAAGTATTTAACAGCTCTTAATGCTGTTTTAGCTTCTGCTACTGTTCTGTAGGGGATGGCTCTTGTAGCTTTTAATCTCTTGAATGAGTCTAGAGCTTAGCAATGTTTAAAAGTGTTAATGCACATTTCTTATGTCAGAAAGGTGCTTTACAGTCCTATATTTTTTCCTAGTTTTGGAGTATAATTATGGCGCTCCATATGTACTGGTTATGTACATTGCTCAGCACTACCAACTCAGAAATTAGGCAACTCATTCAAATCACAAGTTTAAAACACTACCTATACATGTGAAAGCCTTGCCCTCAAAAAAGCATTAACTTCCATTTTCCTATTGCCCCTTGAGATAAAAAGA